>NW_027465991.1:300000-383939 GCF_049634645.1 Pelodiscus sinensis
GGTTAGAGGGGGGGAAGCCAGGACTCCTGGGTTCTGTCCCAGCTCTGGGAGGGGAGTGGGGGCTAGTGGTTACAGGGGGGGAAGCCAGGACTCCTGGGTTCTGTCCCAGCTCTGGGAGGGGAGTGGGGGCTAGTGGTTAGAGGGTGGGGGGAAAGCCAGGACTCCTGGGTTCTGTCCCAGCTCTGGGAGGGGAGTGGGGGCTAGTGGTTAGAGTGGGGGGGGGCGGGGAGCCAGGACTCCTGGGTTCTGTCCCAGCTCTGGGAGGGGAGTGGGGGCTAGTGGTTAGAGGGGGGGGAGCCAGGACTCCTGGGTTCTGTCCCAGCTCTGGGAGGGGAGTGGGGGCTAGTGGTTAGAGGGGGGGGAAGCCAGGACTCCTGGGTTCTGTCCCAGCTCTGGGAGGGGAGTGGGGGCTAGTGGTTCGGGGGGGGGGAGCCAGGACTCCTGGGTTCTGTCCCAGCTCTGGGAGGGGAGTGGGGGCTAGTGGTTCGGGGGGGGGGAGCCAGGACTCCTGGGTTCTGTCCCAGCTCTGGGAGGGGAGCAGGCCTAGTGGTTGGGGGGGGGGGGGGCTGGTTGCTGGGAAGGATTCCTATTGGCCCCTGCAGACAGTAGCTCTGGGTCACTAACCAATGGCATCATATGATGCAAATGAACTAGCTATCTGTGTGTGGATTGGCCGGGTGTCCTGTGATGTCACAATCCCACTAGTACCCCCCATTGACCCCCTCCTGGAGCCCATGTCTTAGGCCCCACCCACGAGGCCTCGTCCCACCTGCTTCTCTGCTGGTTTTTCAGAGGGGTGGGGGGCAGCACCCTCGTTCTGAGCCCCGACTCCCCCCCCCCCCCCGTCGCACTGACACTTTCGGCCTGGCGGGGGAGCGGTGGTGGTGTGCACAGTCACACTCAGGTCTGGTGCTCATGCTGACTGCTGCACGCGCAGCCTCTTGCACGCCCACGTCACAATCTCGCACGCCCCTGGGCCCCCCCGGGGCAGCCCTGCTGACCGCCCGCTCCCCCCCAGACAAGCAGAACGACGTGGAGATCCCCTCCCCCACGCCGAAAGAGCGGGAGAAGAAGAAGAAGCAGCAACCCATGTGCCAGATCAGCGGGGTGAAGAAGCTCATGCCCAGCTCCAGCCTGGCCAATTCCAGCGTCCCCCGCTTCGGGGTCAGAACCGACCAGGAGGAGCTGCTGAGCCAGGTGCGGGGCAGGGCTGCGGAGGGGCCGGGGGACTGTCTAGGCACCATGGGCTCCGGCTGACACTCCGCCAGGCCTCCCTGCCCTCCCCCCCACATCTCACCACCTCTGTCCTGCCTTCCAGGAGCTGGAGAATCTCAACAAATGGGGCCTGAATATTTTCCACGTCTCCGAATATTCCAACGGCCGCTCCCTCAGCTGCATCATGTACACGATATTCCAGGTGGGGCCCGTGTGCGGGGGCAGTAGCGCCCACCCCTCTGGGCAGCGCATGGACTCAGACCGGACACCCGCCTGACCAGGGATGCGCAGTGCAGGGCTGGGAGCCAGGAGACCTGAGTTCTGTTCTCAGCTCTGGAAGAGGCGTGGGGTCTAGCGGTTAGAGTCAGTGGGGAGCTGGGTATCAGGAGTCCATCTACCCCTTGCTCTTCTCTGTCAGCTGATTAGCAGTTTCTGTTGATGGTGCACATCCACAAGCACCTCGGTGCACAGAACAAAATTTATTCTGCACGTGGATGCAAAAATTCGAGGGAGCGCTGCCTGGGGGCTGAGTGGGGGCTGGAGCTGAGGGGAGGGGGTTGCCACGTGTCCAGCCCACAGGGGTGACCAGCGCCGGTCCCTCAGACGTGACTCTGCCCAGTCACAACCTGCTCTCGCCCTCAGGAGAGAGAGCTGCTGAAAACCTTCAAGATCCCCGAGGAGACGCTGCTGACCTACATGCTGACGCTGGAGGAACACTACCACGCCGACGTGGCCTATCACAACAGCCTGCACGCGGCCGACGTGGTGCAGTCCACGCACGTCCTGCTGGCCACGCCCGCCCTGGACGTGAGTGAGGGCCCCCCGCCGGGGGCATCGCACCGGTGTCAGGAGCACGGGTGGGGCGGGGCAGGGACAGCTCGTGGTAAGGCTGGGGGTCTGGGGACACAGCCCAGGCTGGCGGGGGGAGTGTGTCGCTGGAAATGAGACTGAAACAAATTTGGGGGCTGGGGAGCTGTCTGTCCATCTGCCCCCCAGCCGTCTGCCTGCCTGCCTTGGGCAGGTTTCAGCAGCTGGAATCGGACCCCCTACCAGGGTGACACCCCCCGAGAGCCAGGCCAGAGTCTGAGGACCAGGTCCAGGCCGGGAGTCCTGTGCTCCTTGCTCTGCCACATGCTGCCCCCGCCCTCACGCTGCGTGTGCCTTGCAGGCCGTGTTCACCGACCTGGAGATCCTGGCCGCCCTGTTTGCAGCCGCCATCCACGACGTGGATCACCCGGGCGTGTCCAACCAGTTCCTGATCAACACCAGTGAGTGCCCCACTACCCTGCGCCTGAGCCGCCAGGCTGCCCCGGGCCACCCACGTGTTCGTGCCTCTCCCAGCTCCGGCGCACGCACAGCCCTGCGCTGGGACACGCCCACAGCCCACCCCTCCCGTGCACACACTTGTACCAAGCCACGGACACACTCCAGCCCTCCTGCGCACCCAGCTGTGCAGCGGGACACGGACAGACGTGCTTTCCTGTACACGTGACCGTGTGCATTCTGACACGCGTGTGCATGGCCCGGTGTCAGAGCTGCCGCCTAGCGCCTGTGCAGCGACAGGCCCGGCCCATGCCTGACCCGGCCCCCCCTGCCCCCCCAGACTCGGAGCTGGCCCTGATGTACAACGACGAGTCGGTGCTGGAGAACCACCACCTGGCCGTGGGCTTCAAGCTGCTGCAGGAGGAGAACTGCGACATCCTGCAGAGCCTGGGCAAGCGGCAGCGGCAGATGCTGCGCAAGATGGTCATCGACATGGTGAGCCCCAGGCCCCCCCGCGTGGCGGGAGCCGAGTGGGGCCCAGGGCCCTTTCCCAGCCCTGACGGCGGCAGGAGGGAGGAGGGAGGGTCCCCCGGGCGCCGTGGAGCTCTCCCAGCACCAGCAGAGACCTGGCAGTCAAGACTCCTTGGTTCTAGGGGGGCTGGGGCAGGGGTCCTGGACTAGGCTTCCTGGGGCGGAGGGGCGGGGCTAGGCTTCCTAGGGGGCGGAGCCGGGGGGGTGTGCTAGGAGTCCTGGGGGGCGGAACCCGGGGCAGGGCTAGGACGCCTGGGAGGGGTGGAGCTGGGGGGGGCTGTTCTAGGACTCCTGGGGGGCGGATGCTGGGACTGGGCTAGGACGCCTGGGGGGGCGGAGCCGGGAGGGGCTGTTCTAGGACTCCTGGGGGGCGGAGGCGGGGGCTGGGCTAGGACGCCTGGGGGGCAGAGCCGGGGGGGCTGTTCTAGGACTCCTGGGGGGCGGAGGCGGGGGCTGGGCTAGGACGCCTGGGGGGGCAGAGCCGGGGGGGCTGTTCTAGGACTCCGGGGGGGTGGAGGCGGGGGCTGGGCTAGGACGCCTGGGGGGCAGAGCCGGGGGGGCTGTTCTAGGACTCCTGGGGGGCGGAGGCGGGGGCTGGGCTAGGACGCCTGGGGGGCAGAGCCGGGGGGGCTGTTCTAGGACTCTGGGGGGGCGGAGGCGGGGGCTGGGCTAGGACGCCTGGGGGGGCGGAGCTGGGGGGGCTGTTCTAGGATTCCTGGGGGGGTGGGGCCGGAGCAGCTGTGTTAGGACTCCTGGGTTCGGTGGCTCCCCCCCCCCCGTGACCGTATGTCTCCCCCCAGGTCCTGGCCACCGACATGTCCAAACACATGAGCCTCTTGGCTGACCTCAAGACCATGGTGGAGACCAAGAAAGTGACGAGTTCTGGGGTGCTGCTGCTAGACAACTACACGGACCGGATCCAGGTGGGGGCTGGGGAGAGCCCCCGATGGAGGGGACATGGTGGGGGGCAGATGGAGGCTCAGCCGATCACCAGGCGAGGGAGCCATCCAACTGGGTTGGCCAGGGGGCTGGGCAGACTCCCGGCATGGGGGCGGGGGAGGGGCTGGCCCAGGTTAATCGAAGGGGGGGGCAGACTCCCTGCGTGGGGTGGGGGAGGGGCTGGCCTGGGTTAGATGCGGGGGCTGGGCAGACTCCCTGCATGGGGGCGGGGGAGGGGCTGGCCCGGGTTAATCGGGGGGGGGGGGCAGACTCCCTGCATGGGGGCGGGGGAGGGGCTGGCCCAGGTTAATCGGGGCGGGGGCAGACTCCCTGCATGGGGGCGGGGGAGGGGCTGGCCCAGGTTAATCGGGGGGGGGGGGCAGACTCCCTGCATGGGGGCGGGGGAGGGGCTGGCCCGGGTTAATCGAGGGGGGGCAGACTCCCTGCATGGGGGCGGGGGAGGGGCTGGCCCGGGTTAATCGGGGGGGGGGGGGCAGACTCCCTGCATGGGGGCGGGGGAGGGGCTGGCCCGGGTTAATCGGGGGGGGCAGACTCCCTGCATGGGGGCGGGGGAGGGGCTGGCCCAGGTTAATCGGGGGGGGGGCAGACTCCCTGCATGGGGGCAGAGGTGGGGCTGGCCCGGGTTAGCTGGAGTGGGAGGGTTTGGGCAGACTCCCTGGCCGGGGCCCCACAGCGCACGTTCTGCCCCCCAGGTTCTGCGGAACATGGTGCACTGCGCCGACCTGAGCAACCCCACCAAGCCGCTGCAGCTGTACCGTCAATGGACGGAGCGCATCATGGAGGAGTTCTTCCGGCAGGGCGACCGGGAGCGGGAGCGGGGCATGGAGATCAGCCCCATGTGCGACAAGCACACCGCCTCCGTGGAGAAGTCCCAGGTGCCGCCCCCGCCCCGGACAGCCACTGGCCACCAGGGCCCCAGGCCGGGTGGGGGGGCCGATGGGGGGGGCCTTGGCTCAGTCACCCGGACGCCATTCCCTGTGTCCTGCCACGCCCAGAGCTCAGCTCCTCCGGCCACAGCTAGGCCAGCATGTGTGGCACCCGGGGACCCAGCCTGCACCGGGCGCCCCCAGACCCTCCCGAGGTCGGGCCGGGCGCCCCCAGACCCCCCTGAGATCAGGGCCCGTCGGGCCGGGCGCCCCCAGACCCCCCCCGAGATCAGGGCCCGTCGGGCCGGGCGCCCCCAGACCTCCCTGAGATCAGGGCCCTTCGGGCCGGGCGCCCCCAGACCCCCCCGAGATCAGGGCCCGTCGGGCCGGGCGCCCCCAGACCTCCCTGAGATCAGGGCCCATCGGGCCGGGCGCCCCCAGACCCCCCCGAGATCAGGGCCCGTCGGGCCAGGCGCCCCCAGACCCCCCCCGAGATCAGGGCCCGTCGGGCACCCCCAGACCCTCCCGAGATCAGGGCCCGTCGGGCCAGGCGCCCCCAGACCCCCCCGAGATCAGGGCCCGTCGGGCCAGGCGCCCCCAGACCCCCCCGAGATCAGGGCCCGTCGGGCCGGGTGCCCCCAGACCCTCCCGAGATCAGGGCCCGTCGGGCACCCCCAGAACCCCCCGAGATCAGGGCCTGTCGGGCACCCCCAGACCCCCCCGAGATCAGGGCCCGTCGGGCCGGGTGCCCCCAGACCCCCCCGAGATCAGGGCCCGTCGGGCCAGGCGCCCCCAGACCCCCCGAGATCAGGGCCCGTCGGGCACCCCCAGACCCCCCCGAGATCAGGGCCCGTCGGGCACGCCCACACCCCCCCGAGATCAGGGCCCGTCGGGCCAGGCGCCCCCAGTCCCCCCCGAGATCAGGGCCCGTCGGGCACCCCCAGACCCCCCCGAGATCAGGGCCCGTCGGGCACGCCCACACCCCCCCGAGATCAGGGCCCGTCGGGCCAGGCGCCCCCAGACCCCCCCGAGATCAGGGCCCGTCGGGCCAGGCGCCCCCAGACCCCCCCGAGATCAGGGCCCGTCGGGCCAGGCGCCCCCAGACCCCCCCGAGATCAGGGCCCGTCGGGCCAAGAGCCGCATAGATCCCAGCTACTCCAATTCCCCGCTTTTGGCCCTGCCTTTCAGGTGGGCTTCATTGACTACATCGTGCACCCGCTGTGGGAGACGTGGGCCGACCTGGTTCACCCCGACGCCCAGGACATCCTGGACACGCTGGAAGACAACCGGGACTGGTACCACAGCATGATCCCACAGAGCCCCTCGCCGCCCCCCGACGACAGCGAGAAGGACGAGGACGCCTGCCTGGAGAAATTCCAGTTTGAACTGACCCTGGAGGAGGAGTGTGAGGAGTCGGAGCAGCCCCGGAGCAGCCCTGGGCCCGAGGACCCTGCGGAGGAGGAACAGCCCCCCTGCCTGTCCCCAGAGGAGGGGGACGTGTGGCACGGACAGGCACACGACACAGCCCCCGGGGCACCGTGACTCTGGGCTTCGGCTCGGCCGCCCGGCGGCAAACGAAACTAAAGCCACACGCACCCCCGCCATGGATTCTTTCTGGGGGCCAACACACAAACTACGTTTAATTTAATTTGGGTTGATTTGGGGGGTTTATATTGTATTTTTTACAAAAAAAAGAAAAAGGAAAAAAAAGCCACACTCTGGAGAAAGCAAAGCCCGCAGCCGGGAACACACACAACTGTAGACGCGGGTCGGCGCCCAGCCTGCGGCTCCACCGAGCTGTCGGCGCGGCCCGGTTCCGTTCGGGGGGCGGGGGGAGGGGGGCGGGTTTTTTACCGATTCCTTCTGAGTCTTTTTTATTTGGCGTGGCGGGCGGCCGGGCGGCGCGGTGGGCGGGTTCGCTTCCGTTCCGGCTCGCCCCCCCCAGCCCTTTAGAGATCTATTTTTTTAAGTAATCGGGAAGGAACGCCAAGCAGATCCGGAGCGCGAAGGGCAGCCGCCCCTCCGCCCTGCACACAGTTCTCGCGGCCCGGGGCCAGCGCTGCGGCTGCTCCGTGCCGCCTGCCGGTGCTGCTTGTTCTTTTAAGTTATTGTTCAGGGGGAGGGGTGGTGGCTTCGGGTTATTTTTCATGCACCTGGTAATTTATTGTAAATTAATTCTTCTTTTTGGAACGGCGGGGGGGGGGGGGGGAGGTTGTTTTATTTTTCTGTAATTGGATTTTTTTTCTCCTGTCACTTTGAGGTTCATTTCAGTCCTCCCTTTTTCCATGGACCCCATAACCCCCCTCTCACCTCACAGACTCCACAGCCCCCCTACCTCTGCCCCACGGACACCATATCCCCCCTACCTCTGCCTCGCGGACCCCACAGCCCTCCTTCCCTGGCCCCATGGACGCCATAGTCCCCTGCCCCATGGATGCCATATCCCTCTCCCCCACTGACGCCATAGCCCCCCTCGTCTCCAACAGATGCCAGCCCCCCCCCCCCCAGGAGGACAAGGGGGGTAGCGTTGGGAAGTGGAGAACCCAGCGGCCAAGCCCCCGAGCGACTGGCCAGCCACGTCTTCCTGGGATTGCACAAAGATCGCCCCAGCCGTGTGGCTGGCTCCTCTCAGCCAGCTGCACCCCAGGGACCCCCGAGCCGGCAGCTGCCAGGAGGCCCCCGGGGCTAATGGAAGGGGCCGGCACCAGCCTCCCCGGGCTCGCCAGGGTCCTTTGGGCTCCCGGTGCAGCGCTGGGCACCCGACCCCGGCAGGCTGGTGCTGACGGGCCAACCCTCGAGGGCGAGGAAAGAGGTGGCCATTTCCTGGGCTCTGTGGCACTTAGGCCACTGCGGGGGGGCAAGTGCCTTCCAAAGACCCCCCTGAGCTGAGGAACACGGGCACCAGGTGGCCACAGCAGCAATGGGGCCTCTGCACTCCAAGCCCAGGGACTGGGGGTCACGGGGGGGCCATGGGGCTTCCCACTGTGGGGTCCTGGCCGGGCGGCGAGCGGGGGTCAGATTGGACCGACCCCCCAGCCATGGCCTCGTCCCGCAGCTCTGCACCTACGGGTCCACAGACGGGCCTCGGCGACGTGGGAGCTGGGTCCTGCCCCCTGAACGCCCAGCACCCGGCCAGGGGCAGGTGGGGTCGGGGCTTTGGAGCCATTTCCTCCCGGTCTTCCTGTGCTAAACGGGGGGATCAGCCCCCCAGCTGTGCCCACCTCTGTGGGAGGGAGATCGCCAGGGTTGGTACCCCGCCCCCCCAGGAAACATGGGTCTCTCCATTGGGATGGCAGGGGGCAGTTTTATAGCCAGCAAGTCCATCGTGGGCAGGTGAGAGAGGCAGGGACCCCCCTTTGCAGGAGGTGGGAGCAGGCTGGAGCTGGCCTCTTCCTCCTGCTCCCCCCAGCCGTGCCCCCCCACACTAGGAGTGAAGCAATAATTAGTGAGGTCCCCCCCTTCAAGCTTTCAAACCAAAGCCCTTCGATGCAGCGTCCCCCCCGGCTTGTCCCATCCCATCACCAGGGGACAGCCCCTCTGGGGTTCTCGGGCCACCGGCTGTCCCGGGGGCAAGAGCGGAAGAGGGGGGCTGAGAACCGTGGGGCAGGTGTGAGCCATGTGGGTGGCCCCTGCCAGTCCCGGGTGTTGCCCGCTGGTGGGGCACGGTGCCCTCTCTGAACACTGTACTGTAGCAATTGATTTCTATTTTCTGCTGGCTGGGGGCAGGGGTGGCACCCGCCCCTCCGGCACCCACCCTCCTAGAGCCTTTATTTTTGTATGCGGTTTGGTTCTGTGCATCAGTCGGGTCGGTTTCATTCTGTACATACTGTGAATAGCGACCGTCAATGACTCCCCCACCTCAAAATGAGACGGCCCGTTCCCCCAGGTGGGCCAGTGTGGTCGGGGGGCTGAGCCCCCTCCCCAGGATTTGAGCTCCTACCCCCCCGCCTCTGTATCTGGTGTAACAGCTCCGTCGCTGTGTCCGTGCGGTGTTTCTCTTTCCGCCTTTCCCAGTTGGCTGCGGAGCTCACAATAAAACCAGGAGGAAGGGCCCAGCCTCTGGCCTCTGACTTCCATGCGGGCAGGGAGGGGTGTGAGCTAGGGCTGGGGTGCACGCTGGGATGTGCAGGGGTGGGAGTGTGCCGCACACAGCTGGGGGCTGCTCTCCAGTCCAGCCTGTTCACACACCGGGGGAGGGGGGGAGCTCCTGGCTTTCAGAGACCCCAAGCCTGCAACCACTAGGCAGCACACACCTGGCAGAGGCTGGGGGTCGAGAACTGGAGCCCTGGTGCACATCACCTGGGCAGTTCGGACCCCTCCAGGCCCTGTTTCACCCCCCACCTGCCGAAATGTTCAAAAACCACAGGTCAGGCTCAGCAAACCCGAGTCAGTAAAACCAGGGAAGGGGGTTACGGCCTTCAGTGACGAGGCCTGGGGGTCACAGCTGGCCAAGGTGCAATTGGGGTTGCAGCTGGCAAAGGATGTGAAGGGGAACAAGAAAGGTTTCTCCAGGCATGTCAGCAAGAAGAGGGTGGTCAGGGAGGGGGTGGAGCCCTTACTGGATGGGGAAGGTAACCCAGTGACAAATGATGTGGGAAAAGCTGAAGGACTCAAGACTTTTTTCCCTCTGTCTTCCCAGACAAAGTCAGCTCCCGGACGGCTGTACTGGACAGCCCTTGGTGGGGAAAGAACAGGTAGGAGCTATTTAGAAAAGCTAAACGTACACAAATCCATGGGCCCGGGTTTAATGCACCCGAGGGCACGGAGGGAGCTGGCAAATGGCATTGAGGAGCCTTTGGCTATTATCTTTGAAAACTCGTGATCAGGGGAAGTCCTGGCTGATTGGGAAAAGGCAAATGTAGTGCCCAGCTTTACAAAAGGGAAGGACAATCCAGGGAACTACAGACCCGTCAGCCTCACCTCAGTCCCTGGAAAAACCATGGAGGGGATCCTGAAGGAATCCATTCTGAAGCACTTGCAAGAGGGGAAGGTGATCAGGAATAGTCAACATGGATTCACCAAGGGCAAGTCGTGCCTGACAGACCTGATTAGCTTCTACGACGAGGTACCTGGCTCCACGGATGTGATCGCCCTTGACTTCAGCAAAGGTTTTCATAGGGTCTCCCACAGTATCCTTGCCAGCAAGTGCAGGAAGTCTGGCTCGGATGAATGGACTGGAAGGTGGCTGGAAAGCTGGCTAGGTCAGGGCGACTCCACTTTGGAAGCCCCAGGAGCCACAATGATACATGCTGAGGGCCACAACTTAAGTGTGGTTGCATGTGCATGCAAACATATATATGCAAATATATGCACATAGCTTCTTTCACACTGACGGGCATGAATACAAAGATGAAGGCAAGACTACACAACACGCAGGCCCCATTTAAGTCAGTCCTGCTGATATTAATGAAATGCAACAGTTCCCCATTTCCACCCACATGACAGCACTTTTAATGAGCAGTAACCGTCCAGGAATTGAACTACTAAAACACACCTCAACAGGAGAGCAGTCTATTGACTACTTTGTTGTTTTGGCTCCCACCCACGGGCCATGTGTTGAGCCCTCATAAACCCAAACGGCACCGCAGGCCGCAAACAGGCTGTGGGCTGCACGAAGCCCATGGGTGGCGTGTTGAGTTGCCCTGGGCTAGATTGTTGGGCTCAATGGGTCAGCGTCTGGCTGGTGATCGGTTTCTAGCGGAGTGCCCCAAGGATGAGTTCTAGGGCAGGTTTTGTTCAACATCTTTATTAATGACCAGGATGAGGGGCTGGATTGTATCCTCAGCCAGTACATGGATGACACTAAGCTAGGTGGAGAGGTAGATACACTAGAGGGCAGGGACAGGGTCCAGAATGGCCTAGGCAAATTGGAGAATTGGGCCAAAAGAAATCTGATGAGGTTCAACAAGGACAAGTGCAGAGTCCTGCCCTTGGGACGGAAGAATCCCAAGAATTGATACAGGCTGGGGACTGACTGGCTAAGCAGCCGTTCTGCAGAAAAGGCCCTGGGGATTACAGAGGATGGCAAGCTAGATATAAGTCAACAGGGTGCCCTTGTAGCCAAGAGGCTAATGGCATATTAGGGGCATTAGGAGGAGCGTTGCCAGCAGATCCAGAGATGTCATCGTTCCCCTTTAGTCGGCTCTGGGGAGGCCACATCTGGAGTATTGTGTCCAGTTCTGGGCCCCCCACTACAGGGAGGAGGGCCCCCCCCCAGCCTGGCCCTAGTGCCCCCCACTACAGGGAGGAGGGCGGCCCCCCCCAGCCTGGCTCTAGTGCCCCCCACTACAGGGAGGAGGCCCCCCCCAGCCTGGCCCTAGTGCCCCCCACTACAGGGAGGAGGGCCCCCCCCCAGCCTGGCCCTAGTGCCCCCCACTACAGGGAGGAGGGCGGCCCCCCCCAGCCTGGCTCTAGTGCCCCCCACTACAGGGAGGAGGGCGGCCCCCCAGCCTGGCCCTAGTGCCCCCCACTACAGGGAGGAGGCCCCCCCCAGCCTGGCCCTAGTGCCCCCCACTACAGGGAGGAGGCCCCCCCCCAGCCTGGCCCTAGTGCCCCCCACTACAGGGAGGAGGCCCCCCCAGCCTGGCCCTAGTGCCCCCCACTACAGGGAGGAGGCCCCCCAGCCTGGCCCTAGTGCCCACCCACTACAGGGAGGAGGCCCCCCCCCAGCCTGGCCCTAGTGCCCCCCACTACAGGGAGGAGGCCCCCCCAGCCTGGCCCTAGTGCCCCCCACTACAGGGAGGAGGCCCCCCCCCAGCCTGGCCCTAGTGCCCCCCACTACAGGGAGGAGGCCCCCCCCCAGCCTGGCCCTAGTGCCCCCCCACTACAGGGAGGAGGGCCCCCCCCAGCCTGGCCCTAGTGCCCCCCACTACAGGGAGGAGGGCGGCCCCCCCCCAGCCTGGCCCTAGTGCCCCCCACTACAGGGAGGAGGGCGGCCCCCCCCCCAGCCTGGCCCTAGTGCCCCCCACTACAGGGAGGAGGGCGGCCCCCCCCCAGCCTGGCCCTAGTGCCCCCCACTACAGGGAGGAGGGCGGCCCCCCCCAGCCTGGCCCTAGTGCCCCCCACTACAGGGAGGAGGGCGGCCCCCCCCCCAGCCTGGCCCTAGTGCCCCCCCACTACAGGGAGGAGGCCCCCCCAGCCTGGCCCTAGTGCCCCCCACTACAGGGAGGAGGCCCCCCCCCAGCCTGGCCCTAGTGCCCCCCACTACAGGGAGGAGGCCCCCCCCCAGCCTGGCCCTAGTGCCCCCCCACTACAGGGAGGAGGGCCCCCCCCAGCCTGGCCCTAGTGCCCCCCACTACAGGGAGGAGGGCGGCCCCCCCCCAGCCTGGCCCTAGTGCCCCCCACTACAGGGAGGAGGGCGGCCCCCCCCCAGCCTGGCCCTAGTGCCCCCCACTACAGGGAGGAGGGCGGCCCCCCCCAGCCTGGCCCTAGTGCCCCCCACTACAGGGAGGAGGGCGGCCCCCCCCAGCCTGGCCCTAGTGCCCCCCACTACAGGGAGGAGGGCGGCCCCCCCCCAGCCTGGCCCTAGTGCCCCCCACTACAGGGAGGAGGGCGGCCCCCCCCCAGCCTGGCCCTAGTGCCCCCCACTACAGGGAGGAGGGCCCCCCCCAGCCTGGCTCTAGTGCCCCCCACTACAGGGAGGAGGGCCCCCCCCAGCCTGGCTCTAGTGCCCCCCACTACAGGGAGGAGGCCCCCCCCAGCCTGGCTCTAGTGCCCCCCACTACAGGGAGGAGGCCCCCCCCAGCCTGGCCCTAGTGCCCCCCACTACAGGGAGGAGGCCCCCCCAGCCTGGCCCTAGTGCCCCCCACTACAGGGAGGAGGGCCCCCCCAGCCTGGCCCTAGTGCCCCCCACTACAGGGAGGAGGCCCCCCCCCCAGCCTGGCCCTAGTGCCCCCCACTACAGGGAGGAGGCCCCCCCCAGCCTGGCCCTAGTGCCCCCCACTACAGGGAGGAGGCCCCCCCCAGCCTGGCCCTAGTGCCCCCCACTACAGGGAGGAGGCCCCCCCAGCCTGGCCCTAGTGCCCCCCACTACAGGGAGGAGGCCCCCCCCCAGCCTGGCCCTAGTGCCCCCTACTACAGGGAGGAGGGCCCCCCCCAGCCTGGCCCTAGTGCCCCCCACTACAGGGAGGAGGGCCCCCCCCAGCCTGGCCCTAGTGCCCCCCACTACAGGGAGGAGGCCCCCCCCCAGCCTGGCCCTAGTGCCCCCCACTACAGGGAGGAGGCCCCCCCCCAGCCTGGCCCTAGTGCCCCCCACTACAGGGAGGAGGCCCCCCCCAGCCTGGCCCTAGTGCCCCCCACTACAGGGAGGAGGGCCCCCCCCCAGCCTGGCCCTAGTGCCCCCCACTACAGGGAGGAGGGCCCCCCCCAGCCTGACTCTAGTGCCCCCCACTACAGGGAGGAGGCCCCCCCCAGCCTGGCTCTAGTGCCCCCCACTACAGGGAGGAGGCCCCCCCAGCCTGGCCCTAGTGCCCCCCACTACAGGGAGGAGGCCCCCCCCAGCCTGGCCCTAGTGCCCCCCACTACAGGGAGGAGGCCCCCCCAGCCTGGCCCTAGTGCCCCCCACTACAGGGAGGAGGGCCCCCCCAGCCTGGCCCTAGTGCCCCCCACTACAGGGAGGAGGGCCCCCCCAGCCTGGCCCTAGTGCCCCCCACTACAGGGAGGAGGCCCCCCCAGCCTGGCCCTAGTGCCCCCCACTACAGGGAGGAGGCCCCCCCCAGCCTGGCCCTAGTGCCCACGTGGCTCCCTGGGGGGCGAGGCCCCGTTGGAGGGGCCCCAGAACTGTCCCAAGGGCCAGGCCCCGCCCTGAGCAGCCTGGGGGAGGGGCACAGCTGTCAATCCAGCCCTTTGGGGCTCCTGGCTGGGGGGGGGGCAGAACTGCCCGCCCCCCCCGAGCTACCCCGCCCACCCCGAAGACGCACAGGAACACGCGCGTGCGCACTGCTCAAGGCGGGGGCGGAGCTAGTGCCCCCCCCCATTACGCATGCGCGAAGTCACGAGCCACCGCGCTCGTCTTTTTTTTCTTTCAAAAGTAGCGCGCGCCGGGTGGACGGGCTCCGAGGGGGCGGGGCGGCGCGGGGCGGCCAATCCGCGACGACGGCCAGGAGGTGGGGGCGGGGCGTGGATCGCTGAGCCCCGCCTCCTCCTCGCCACAGAGCGCGAGCGCAGCGGCCGGCTGGGCCGCCAGAGGTGAGCGCGGGACCGACCCCCCCCGGCCCCTTCCCCCAGCCCCCCCCGGAGCGTGGCCCCCCCCAGCCCCTCCCTCCGCCCCCCCCCGGAGCGTGGCCCCCCCGGCCCCTCCCCCCAGCCCCCCCCCCGGAGCGTGGCCCCCCCGGCCCCTCCGCCCCCCCCGGAGCGTGGCCCCCTCCGCCCCCCCCGGAGTGTGGCCCCCTCCGCCCCCCCCGGAGTGTGGCCCCCCCCAGCCCCTCCGCCCCCCCCGGAGCGTGGCCCCCCTGGCCTCTTCCCCCAGCCCCTCCACCCCCCCCCCCCCGCAGCATGGCCCCCCCGGCCCCTCCCTTCGGCCCCCCTATCCCCTGCAGCGTGGCCTCCCCGGCTCCACCCCTCGGACCCCCCCGCAGCATGGCCCCCCCCCGGCCTCTCCCCTCGGGCCTCCCTCGTTCCCCCTGCTCCCCCCCTGCAGCGTGGTACCCCCCAGCCTCCCTCATCCCATCAACCCCTCCCCCCCACTCCCCTCCCTGGGTTCCCCCCCATCCCAGTGGCACGGGAGGGGCTGATGGGGGTTTGACCGTCACTGCCCTGGCCTAGGTCCCGCGCCCGGAGGCCTTGGTGTGCCCCAGGGTCAATCAGTCCCTGTGCCCAGGGACACCCCCTTGCTCCACTCAGCCTGGGGGGCAGCTGGCCCAGTGCCAAGGGCCCCACAACGGCCTTGCAGGGTCCTGCCCAGGTCAGCTGCAGCCCCAGCTGCTTGTAGGAAGCTTTTCCTGCAGGAGCTTGGAGGAAGGTGCCCGAGCTGAGGGGGCCAAGCAAATGGAAAGGGCTTGGGCACCGGCTGGGGCTGCAGAGCCAGGTGTGCTGGACCATGCTGCCTCCCAGCGTAGGTCTTTGATGCCCAGACAACCAGGGTCTGAACAGCCACGCGCCTAAAGCGCAGAGTTTCTCGTGAGGGGCCTGGGACACACAGCTAGCACAGCACTGGGGCTGGAACCGGCCTGCTCTGCAGCGGGGGCCCAGGCTAAAGCACTTGAGTCTGTGTTCAGCTTGGCCAAGAGACTGCTCAGAGGTCTGTGCATCGTGGCTCCTGTGGAAAGTGACCTAGAACCAGGAGCCACCCATAAAACACAATAGGCAGCAGCTGTAAAAGAAACACAAGGAAGTGCCACTTCACACAACACACCTGGGGAACTCCTTGCCAGGGGATGCTCTAAAGGCCACACGCATAACTGGATTCAAAAGTACTGGCTAATTTCCTGGAGGACAAGTCCACCAGTGGCTATTTGCTGGGATGGGCAGAGGCCCAGCCCTATGCTTTGTGTTTTAATAGGGAGCAGGTTTAAAACAAACCAAAGGAAATATTTCTTGCTGCAACACACAGTCAACCTGTGGAACTCCTTGCTAGAGGATGCTGTGAAGAGCAAGACTTTAAGAGGGTTCAAGAGCGAGCTAGACAGCTTCCTGGAGGTTAGGTCCATCAATGGCTATTAGCTCGGCTGGGCAGGAATGGTGGCCCTAGCCATGTTGTCAGAAGCTGGGAATAGGTGAGGGGTGGGATCGCTTGCTAATTGCCGTTCTGTTGCTGCTGTGAGCCAGGGTACTGGGGTCGCTGGGCCGACAGCCTGAGCCCGTGTGGCTGTTGTTGCTCGAGTTGACACAGCAGTAAAGCCAGGCCCTGGGAGAAGGCAGGACGTTTACCAGCCCCCGCTGCAGTGGCTCCCCATGCACCTAGAGACTCCAGCAGGGCAGCGCTGCAGGCAGGTTGCTGCTAGCTAAGCCGTGGATACTTTTCCACCTGTCCCATCTGGGAGGCCCTAACCAGAGCTGCCTCGTGCCAGCCAATGTGGGTACGACACTTGTTGGGGGGGCGTTAAAAGGAGCCATGTCAATGAGTTCAGGAGGGCGAGGTGGGGCTACGGGTAAAGGTGGTGAGGGAAGTGACTGGCAGATGTACGTCTTACACGCCCTGCTCTCTTGCCTCAGTGCCTCTGGGTCTGGGGAGTGACGGCCAGCAGCCATGATGAACGAACAAATGCAGGAGATGGAGGAGGTGAGCAAGGAGCTGCTGAAGGTGCTGGCGGCAGGCGGGGCTGGGAACTTGCTGAAGAGAAGCCTGGACAAACAGGAGAAGATGTTTGACAAGCTCCTGGAGACGCAGCAGAGCGCGGCCCAGCTGGTTAAAGGCAGGTGCCCCTTTTGTTCCGGGAGCCCAGTGGCTCTGTCCTCACTGCACTGAACTCGGGCTCCCCCAGCCCCACACAAAGCCCCCTCACCTGAACTGGGGGGGGGGGGAGCTTCCAGTCCAGGCTGCCTGGCTCCCTGGGGGAGTTACAGCTCGACGGCCGCTAAAACCAGCCCATCAGCCCTGCACACCAGGGAAGGGACTCGCTCGCCCACTGTTCACAAGGCGGGGATCAGAGTGGCTCTGAAACCCGCGGTGGGCCACCAGCAAGCCCAGTGGGGGAGTCCAGCTCCAGGTGCACCCCCAAGCTAGTCCCCCAGTTACCTGCAGGGAGGTGGATTGCCTGGGCCCTCTGTGCCAGTGTCCTACCCAGCAGCCCTCCCCCAGGGTACCGGGTGACTGGGCCGCCTGCCTCCTCTCCACTGCAGATCTCCTCACTGAGGAGGAGAAGGTGGCTCAGGAGCTCCTGGCGGGGGAGGAGGTGCTGCAGACCAGCCTCCAGAAGGTGCGGGCCATGGAAGAGGCGCTGCAGAGAGCCGGCAAGGAGGACACCGGCCTGCGGGCTGACAGTAGATATCCTTCCCTGCACGGCCATTTGCAAGCCTGGGGCTCTCCTGGCCGATCCCTGAGGCTCGTGCCCAGGCCAGTGTATCTCCCTAGGCCGGCCAGTGGGAGTAGGCAGGTGGGCCGGGCGGGCGGGAGGGAGCGGACCAGCTGGGGGGGGTGGAAGGGAGGGAGCGAACGGGGGGGGGGGAGCAGGCGTGAGCCTCAGTGAGGGCAGGCGGGAGCGGGTGGGGAGGGAAACCCATCCAGGCTGAGGTTCCTTCACTGCCTGCCGTACTGCCCTGAGGAGGGAGCTGGAGGAGCTGCGGGCCGAGCTGGGGCGACTGGAGGCCGTGGAGGACGACGCTGGAGCGGTCAGTTCTGCAGTGTGAGTACGGGGCGGGGCGCTGCTGCCGCAGATGGGAAGCGCCAGCATCCGGCACGTGCTGCGACGCCTCGTTCTGGCTCGGGGGGGCGGGTCCTGTGATGCACGGCTCTGCCCTTCGAGGGCCTGGCTCCCCGTCTCGTGGCGCTCCTGCAGCCAGGCCCGTGGGATCCAGCCTGTGGCTTTGCCATGCCAGCAGGGCGAGGCGCTAACAGCTGCATCCCACAGGTACGTTGCGCAGCTGTACTACAAGATCAGCCGCATCGACTGGGACTACGAGTGTGAGCGCCCCCAGATCAAAGGCAGTATCCTTTCCGGGACGGGACCACCTGCCCCCGGCACCTTCCCTAGCCCCGGCTTCCGTCCCCTCCCCCCGCGTCACTTTCCTTAGCCCCGGCTCTTCTCCCCCTCCCCTCCCCCCGCGTCACTTTCCTTAGCCCCGGCTCTTCTCCCCTCCCCTCCCCCCGCGTCACTTTCCTTAGCCCCGGCTCTTCTCCCCTCCCCTCCCCCCGCGTCACTTTCCTTAGCCCCGGCTCTTCTCCCCCTCCCCCCGTGTCACTTTCCTTAGCCCCGGCTTCCCTCCCCCCCTCCCCCCCGTGTCACTTTCCTTAGCCCCGGCTCTTCTCCCCCTCCCCACCACCTTGGTGGCTTTCCTTAGCCCTGGCTCCACAGTCCATCACGGCCCTGCCATTGCCCAGCCCATCAACATCGACAGCAGCCAGCACTCCAAGAGCTTCGTCAGCGACTATCTGTGGAGCCTGGTGGACACGACCTGGTGACCTGGCCCAGCCGCCTGCGGGATGAGACGCCGGTGGCCTGGCTGGGCCAGCAGGCGAGGGAGCAGGGCTCACCAGGCCAAGGCAGGACAGCCCCCGCTGCTAATCACAAAGGCATTTTTTATTCCTGTAACAATCAGCGTTTGAAATAATTAAAACCGATCCCAGCTTGGGCTGTAGCGGAAGGGGTCAGAGGAGACACCAGGTGTGGTCCTGTCTAGTCTGTAAAGGCAGCTCCTGCCAGCCCTCCAGCCTGTAGCCCTTCCAGGCCTGCTGGCGCTGTCCTCTGGTTTCCTCCAGCCATGGGCTGGCAGCCCGAGAGCCCAGGCAAGCTCCTTCCCCTGCTCCACCAGGGAGATGTTTCTCTCAGGACCCAGAAATCATCCAAGGCTGTTCTGCTGCTGTGGCCGCAGGCGCTGAGTGGTCAAGCCGCCCAGCATGGCAGGGAAGAGACGCACCATAAGGGCAGCTCCTGCTCTGTGCCCACCCCGCCCAGAGGAGGGAGAGGGAGGCGAGAGGCAGCGTGAAGACCCCACTTTGGGAGCCAGCCTTGCTGTGCTGCACAGGTGGGGGGCAGGAACCCCCTTGGCACGACGCTGCCCCTCCGCTGGGCAGAATGTGAGCAGCGGCGGGTCCCGGCTCAGCTGGTTAACACTGACTCCGGCGCTGCCGGGGGTGGGGGAGCCGTCCCAGCCCCCGTGTCAGGACAGCGCTAGCAGCAGTCCAGCTGGCCCACCTGCTTACGGCACGGCTCCATGGTGATGGCCACGCCTACCCCGCTGCGCCCGGACGTCATGCGCGTCACCTCGGTCCAGCTGTCGGTGGCGGGGTCGTAGCACTCCACGCTGTCCAGGAAGGTGTGCCCGTCGTAGCCGCCTGCAGAGGAGAGAGCAGCCAGTGCTGTCACGCAGCAGCAGGGCGGGGGGCAGCAGCGTGCAGCACAGCCTGCCCTGGCCCCTGCCACTCACCCAGCACGTAGATCTTGCCCTGGTACACGGTGACGCCCAGCGCGCTGCGCCGATGCCCCATGGGGGCGACGCAGGCCCAGCTGTCGGTCTCCACGTCGTAGCGCTCCACGCTGCAGAGCTGGTCCGTGCCGTCGTAGCCGCCCAACGCGTAGATGCAGTTGTTGAGGGCGCAGACACCTGCATGGGAACAGCAGCAGGGTGGAAGGGGGCAGGGCAGCACACACTGAACCCAGCCGGGGGGGGGGGGGGGGGCTGACGATCCCCCTCAGTCTGCATGGATGGGACTGGCTGAGTGAGCTGAGCTCTGGCATCTGCTGAGGATCCCCCAGTCAGAAGTGGGGCACCCCCCCCTTTCAGGCCTGCCACCAACACCCCCTCTAATTCCGTCCATGCAGCTGTGGAATCAGTTTTGTTGTGTGCACCAAGGCACAGGCCCATGTGCACCACCAGTAGGAACACATGCTGCTGGGTGGCGCCTGGAAACCCCACCCCAGTACTGCCAGTGGGGGCCCTGCTGCTTCCAGCCCCTCCCCTGGCTTACCTGCTCCGCTGCGGATGGTCTGCATGGGGGCGATCGTGCGCCACTCGTCCCGCTCCGGGTAGTAGCACTCGGCCGAGCTGAGCCGGCTGGTGCCGTCGAAGCCACCCACAGCGTACAGGAGGCGGTTCAGCACGGCCACCCCCACACCAATCCGGCGCGTCAGCATGGGCGCCACCAGCTGCCACTCGTCCCGCTCCGGCTCGTATCTGGGGGAACCAGAGGGCAGCATCGGACACCAGGCCAGGGGGGGTGAGCTCAGGGCCCCCCCTTTGCTTGCAGGGAGATGTGGGCCCCTCCTGGTGCCGCTGGTCCTTGGCCAGGCTGGGAGCCACCTCCAACCAACTGCCCTCATGCAGCAGCAGCCGTGGGGCCTCACCTCTCCACGCTGCTGTGGTGGATGCAGCCGTGCGAGCCGCCCACGGCGTAGATGAGGCCGTCGATGACGCCCACGCCGATGCGGTTGCGGGGCACGCTCATGGGGGCACAGGGCGACCACTGGTTGGTCATGGGGTTGTAGCAGTCGATGGCGCTGGAGTCCGTGTTGCCGTCGGGCGAGTTGTTGCGCCCTCCCACGGCGTAGAGGAGCCCCCCGACCACGCAGCCGGCCAGCCCGCTGCGGGGCACCTGCAGGTCGGCCAGCCGCAGCCAGGAGCCGTCCGAGGGGTTGTAGGCCTCCAGGTAGCTGAGCGACTGGCGGTAGTAGCCGCCCGCTGTGTAGATGAGCTGGCCCACCTTGGGGGCGCGGGTGGGCCTGCCCCGGGTGGGCTTGTGCAGCGTGAGCTCCTGGAAGATCTGCGCCAGGTAGTCCTTGCACCGGGCATCCGCCTGCAGGATCTCACACTTCTGCAGCTGGGTCTGCAGGAAGTGGGGGGTCAGGGAGTGGCAGCGCACGGCCTGCAGCAGAGCCTGCACGTAGAGCCGCCGGCTGGCGCAGTCGTAGCGCACCCAGTCGATGCAGGCGTGGAAGACCTCGGACTCGCAGTGCACGTTCAGCTCGTCCCGGCTGATCAGCGTCACCAGCTGGCAGTGCGACAGGTTGAAGAACTCCTCCTGCTTGACCACCTGGGGGGAGCCGGAGGGCAGTGCCAGGCTGTGGCCACTGGGGGGCGCTGCTGAGCCAGGCCCACAAGTGACCCTACAATAACACAGCAGGGCAGCCCCGCCCTCGGGCCATCTCCCCTTGGGGGGCCCTTGCTAGACCACCCAACGCCCCCTGCCCTGCACCCACCCCCACACACCCTAACATGCTGGGGGAGGGAGCGGGGGGCAGCCCATGCCCCATGGGCTCACTGGGCACTCCCATGGGAGCCCCTTAAGAGGCTGTGGCCTAGGCCGGCAGCTCCCGCAGCCCCGTCACCCTGCCGCAGCCTTGCACCCCCACTTCGCTGCACCCCCTTGCTCGCCTATGGCCAGATCCTGAGGGACGGGGCAACCCCCCAGGGGCTGGATGGTTCCCCCCCACCAGTCCCAGGAGAGCCCCTCCCCCCCCACGGCCTGGCCCAACTGCCTGACCCCCCCACTTGGACCCCGAGCCCCAGGGTGGCTGGCCGGAACTGAGCCTGGGGCCAGCCCACCAAGGTGCCACCGCCTAAGGCTGACCTGGTCCCTACGTGGCCACCCTCCCCTCCCCCACCGCGAGTCCGGGCGCTCTGGGCTAGAGGACTGGGTGGAGCAGCTGGAGAGCTGGCCCCACAAGATGACAGGCAGGCCAGCCGGAGGGAGCATGGGGACTGTAGGGCCATGGCAGAAGAGCCAGCGGAGATTTGGCTCAACCCTGCACCCCCCTTCCCCACAAGGGGGCTCAAAGACCCGTGGGACGGCGTGTGCCCAGGGCGTGTCCCCCACCTGGGGGCTACCCCCCCAGCTCCCCCTCCCATGGGACTGAAGACTGGGAGGAAAGCAGCCAGGCAGCGGGCACGGCTGGGCACAGGCCCTCAGCCTGCTGCAGGCGCCTGTGCCCAGCAAAAGGGGCTGACACGGGTGCGGGCGCCTGGCAGGCCTGGCGTGGTCGAACCCCATTGCAGCCGGAGGGCTGAGATCCGGGGCGGGACCTGCACCCGCAGCCTGGCAGGCCTGGCGTGGTCGAACCCCATTGCAGCCGGAGGGCTGAGATCCGGGGCGGGACCTGCACCCGCAGCCTGGCAGGCCTGGCGTGGTCGAACCCCATTGCAGCCGGAGGGCTGAGATCCGGGGCGGGACCTGCACCCGCAGCCTGGCAGGCCTGGCGTGGTCGAACCCCATTGCAGCCGGAGGGCTGAGATCCGGGGCGGGACCTGCACCCGCAGCCTGGCAGGCCTGGCGTGGTCGAACCCCATTGCAGCCGGAGGGCTGAGATCCGGGGCGGGACCTGCACCCGCAGCCTGGCAGGCCTGGCGTGGTCGAACCCCATTGCAGCCGGAGGGCTGAGATCCGGGGCGGGACCTGCACCCGCAGCCTGGCAGGCCTGGCGTGGTCGAACCCCATTGCAGCCGGAGGGCTGAGATCCGGGGCGGGACCTGCACCCGCAGCCTGGCAGGCCTGGCGTGGTCGAACCCCATTGCAGCCGGAGGGCTGAGATCCGGGGCGGGACCTGCACCCGCAGCCTGGCAGGCCTGGCGTGGTCGAACCCCATTGCAGCCGGAGGGCTGAGATCTGGGGCGGGACCTGCACCCGCAGCCTGGCAGGCCTGGCGTGGTCGAACCCCATTGCAGCCGGAGGGCTGAGATCCGGGGCGGGACCTGCACCCGCAGCCTGGCAGGCCGGACACGGCAGGGGGCGGGTTTCCCCACCGGGTCCGCTCCCTGAGTCGGTCGCCCTCCTGGGGCGAGGCGCTGGGCCCGGAGGTGCCCGCCAGAATGCAAACGGGGCAGCTGGCAGGGAGGGGCGCCCCACGGAGCCGTGAGTCACACCCGCTCGGGGGACCTGGCCTGGCGGCTGGGCCCCGCGCCGCAGGGGGCCGTGGGCTGGGAAAGCGAGAACAGGCGCAGCTTTGGCCCCGCCCCGGGCACTAGCAAAGTGCCCTGCTCCATTCTGCCCCGGGCCGAGGGGCACGGTGGGAACGCTCCGCTGCGGATGCCAGACCCGGCGGGGGGGGGGGGGGCTTCACTGCTCCTGGGGCCCGGCAGGAGCTGGGACGGGGCCTGGCTGGGCAGGCTCGGCAGGAGCAGAGAACGGCCCAGGAGGAGGCAGGGGGCTGCCAATCGCCCCTGATTTCCCCGCCCGTGGACAGGATGAATGGAGCCGCGGTGGGGTCGGTTCGGGCAGGGGGGCCTCTCGCTGTGATGCTCTGGGCGGGGACGAGGGTTTGGGGGGCAGGCTACCCCAGGGCGCGGTGGCAGAGGCCTCCCCCCGCTCTCTCCCTGCAGCAGCACGTGGGCGGGGGGGCAGCTCACAGGGAATGTAGAGGAATGGCCGGGGGGGGCTCAGTAACTCGGACGGACAGAGCCCGAGGCCCGGCCTGCGGCTGAGCCGTCACTGCCCTGCGCCAGCCCCGGCCCTGCCCAGGCTAGTGAGCCCGGCTTTTCTTTGGGAGCATGACCGGGGGGCGACTGCCCGTCCTGGCGGAGCCAAGTCTGCGCCCAGGCCTCTGGGCAGCATCCCGGCGGGAGCAGGCGTGGAGGCCACGTGGCCGGCCCTGCAGGGCGAGTGGGTGCCCCAGGGCTGGATCTGGCCTGCAGGGGCCCCTGGGGCCGGCCAGGCAGCCGGGGCGGGGCCCCGCCCCACTCACCTCCCGGAAGTTCATGTAGATGTACTCGCGGGCCCGCTGGTGCAGCTCGCTGCAGCCGATCTGCTCGGCGAAGTTGGCGATGCCGATGGCGTTGCTGGGGTCCAGCTGCTGCACCAGGAAGTCGCAGCAGGCCTTGACCACGCTGTCGATCTGGTACATGACGGCGCCGTTCATGACGTGCACCACGCACTTCTCGCCCACCGAGATGGAGGCCGTGTAGGCGAACTCGATGAGCCGCTCCATCACCCTGGGGTGGATGCCCTCGATGGGCACCACCTCCATGGCCTGCTCCCGCAGCCCCGTGGTGAACATGGCCTTGAAGACGGGGCTGGAGGAGGCCAGCACCACCTTGTGGGCCTGGAAGTCGGCCGGGGGGGCGTCCTGGTAGCGCACCCGCAGGGTGACGTCGCAGAGCTGCTGGCTGAGCCGCAGCTGGTTCATGATGCCGAAGGCCTGCTTGGTGTGCTCCTCCAGGGTGTAGCTGAAGGTGCCCTGCCCGTGAGGCGACGGCGTCACCTCCGCCTTGCACTCCGGCGCGTACATCGCCGCGGGGGGAGGGGCTAGGCCGCCGGGGGGCACCTTACTGAGCCCGGGGGCACCGCAGCAAAGCCACACCTGCGGGGGAGACGGGCTTAGGAGGGGGCCCGGCTGGGAGCGCGGGGGTCTCTCCCCACTGGGCTGCCGCAGCCCCCAGCGGGCCAGGCCGGGGGGGCCACCCCCCCAGCCCCGGCTCCATTCCTGGGGGCTGGCTCCAGCGTTAACGAGGCAGAATCACTGCTAACGAGGGCCCCGCTCGGAGGTAGGCCAAGGACTGGAGCGCGGAGGCCAGGCACAGCCAAGGACACGGGGACTGAGCCTCAAATCAGCGGGGTTGGGGAAAGGGTCCTCAGGGTCAGAGCTCACCCCCGGCTACCCTCCGTGCAGCCCCCCCAACCCTGCCAGCCCCCCACAAGTCCCCAGCGTCCCCCCATGCAGCCCCGTTCCCCCAGCAGTCCCCCCAGCCCCCAACAAGCCCCCCAGGCGGCCCCCTGTTCTGCCCCCAGCATCTCCCCCATGCAGCCCCGTTCCCCCAGCAGGCCCCCGGCCCCCAACAATCCCCCAGGTGGCCCCCGCTGGATCCTGAGAGGTTTGGTAGGGAGGCTGTCAAGTGCCGGCACCCAGCACGGCCGTGCTGCTCCTGCCCTCTGCCTTGGAGCTGCCCCCACCCCTGGGAGCCTCCTGCTCACTGCGCAGGGCACGGGAAGAGGAGGGGGTGCTGATGTCAGGCTGTCCCTCCCCCCACCCTGTACCCCAGCTCCACAGAGCAGAGGGGGGCAGGGTTGGAGGGAGTTTGCTGGCTGCTTTTGGGAGTGGTGCAGGGCCAGGGGAGGGGAGAGCCTGCCTTGGCCCCCTGCACCACCCCCCAGTGCCCAGCTGGAGCCAGCTCTGAACCCCTGCCCCCCAAATCCCTGCCCCCAGCCTGATAAAAGTGAGTGAGGACGGGGGAGGGAGCAGGGCGGGGCCTTGGGAAAGGGGCGGGGTCAGGGAGTTTGGGTTTGAGGTGGATCCTGGATTACACTTCAATTCTAAAAGTGATCTCGTGCTTTAAAAGCTGGAGACCCCTGCCCTAGAAACAGACATGTCCTAGGGCCATAGGGCCTGGGTCACAGCTGGGGGGCACCCGCCGGGCCAGGCACGCCCAGTCTCTGCCCCAAAGAGGCCGCAGTCTGGCGGCCCCAGGTGTCGGAACCAGGGAGGGAACCCCGGGTGTCCTGAGTCCCAGCCCAGTGCCCACACCACGCGGGCACCTGGGCTCATGCAGCGTCTGCTGTGAGCGCAGCTCCTGAGCCCGGAGGCCAGGGACAGATCCAGAAAATCCCTGGCCCAGCCCAGCTCTGCCCTGCCGGCTGCCTGAACTCGTCCTGCCACCCAGCCTCCGCGTCCTGGGCCCCATGCAGCTCACAGACCAGGGGAGCACCCTGCCCCGCCCGCCTGCTCAGCAGGGCTCATGCTCCCTCTCTAGGAACTCCCCATAGGTGTTATCAGTGCAGGGCCTATGACACAGCTGAGCTGTTCTGATGCTATTCAGCAGAGGGCAGCGGGCACCTCCCTCACCCCCCTAATTACCACAGTACCATGATGCCATTGCATAGATGGGGAAACTGAGGCACAGCCAGGGGAAGGAGCTTGCCTAAAGTTACAAGTTGGGGAGGGCGAGGAACAACATGACTCTGTATCCCCGCCCTGCTAGAGCACCCCCTCCCTGATGCCAGGACAGCCCTCACCAGGGAGCTATCCATCCTGCAGCCACCAAGGGGGGGGGGGGCTGGGGTGAAGGAGGCCAGTGGGTGGCCCATCCGGGGACGTGTTGCAATTTCAGGGATGCAGCCAGAAATGGAAAACATTGACCAGAGCCCGCTGCCCCCCCCGCCGCCTGCCTGACAAGGGAGCTGGGCATGGGGGGCTCTAAACAAGGTCCCTACGAGGGGGAGCTCAGTTCCAGCAGCCCCTAAGCCTGGGTCCCGCCTGCTCCCCCCCAAGACGCTAGAGCCAGCGAATCGGCGACACCCCCGCCCCCAGCTGTCACACGCAGGGACTTCCTCGGACGCGTGTGTGCGGGGGGGGTGACCCCAATCCAGGAATAACCCCCCAATCCAGGCTCGTGGCAGGCCGGTGGAGCGATAAGCAGAAAGGCCGGGGGGGGGGGGGAGTACTGGTCCCCGATCTAGGGCAGTGACCCCCCGTGAGAGCTACACATGCACAACCCCCGCCCCCGCCCCATACACCCCAGCCCCCAAACAGCTGACTAAAGCGACCCAGACAAAGCGCCACATGGGCCGGGGGGGGGGGGCTCGGCCGCAACCCCCCCCCCCCGTTTTCCTTCCTCCCGCTTCCAACTCAATGGCGCCCCCACAATTCATCCACTCCAGGGCCCTACCCCCCACTTCGGGGGGTCCCTGACAGTTCCGGGAGGGCCCAGCTAGTGAGAGCACCTGGGGGGGGGGCTTGTGCAGCAGGTCCCCGGAGCCCGGGGGCGGGTTCCCCACAAGCCCGGGGGGGGGCGGGGATCCCCTCTCTCCGGGGGGGTCACTAACCCAGACATGGCCCCGGCCCTCCTGGTTCGCCCGCTCGTCCCGGCTGGGCCCGGCTCGGCTCCTCCATGGCGCAGGCAGGGCTGGGGGGAGGGAGCGGCGCGGGGGGGGAGTCACCATGACTAAGCAGAGCGCGGCCGCTGTCAGAATAAGAGTCCCCTGGTTTCCACCCGCCCCCCCCCCCAGTCCCCGGCCGGATGGAACGCGGCGGCCCCAGCGTTCGGGTTCGAGAACGCGGCGGGGAAGCGGCGCATCCGCTCCGGCCTGGGGGCAGAATTAGGGCGCGGGGGGGCGCTGCAGAGGATGAATGGGGGGCGCGGGATGACTGGGGGAGATTAGGGGCAGAGCCTGGGGGAGGCACAGAAGGGGGGCGGGGTGGCTGGGACGGAAGCAGGCTGGGGCAGGGGGAGCAAAGGTAAGGGGGGGGCCCTCTCTCAGCCTGCCCCGTCCCTTTCAGTTCTGGGGGGGCCCTCTCTGGAGTAAGGGGGGGCCCTCTCTGGGGTAAGGGGGGCCCCTCTCTCAGCCTGCCCCGTCCCTTTCAGTTCTGGGGGGGCCCCTCTCTCAGCCTGCCCCGTCCCTTTCAGTTCTGGGGGGGCCCTCTCTGGAGTAAGGGGGGGCCCTCTCTCAGCCTGCCCCGTCCCTTTCAGTTCTGGGGGGGCCCCTCTCTCAGCCTGCCCCGTCCCTTTCAGTTCTGGGGGGGCCCCTCTCTCAGCCTGCCCCGTCCCTTTCAGTTCTGGGGGGGCCCCTCTCTCAGCCTGCCCCGTCCCTTTCAGTTCTGGGGGCCCCTCGCTGCCTGAGCTCTCTGGGGCAGGGCCCACGGAGCCCTGGGTGCTATGAAAGAACAAGGGGGGGCTGCTGCCCTTTGCCCTCCGCCTGCCCAGCCCGGAGAGGCTCCGGGACTTTGTACCGGACAGGGAAGGTGCCCTGCCTCCAGGCGCTCCTAGGACTCCCTGGGGAGCAGCGACTGGCCTGTGCCTCTGTGTGGAGGCCCAAGTGCAATGAGTTTGCAGGGTCTCAGCCCCTTTTGTGGCCCAGTGGGCACCAGCTTGCTCCACTGAGCTGCCATAGAGAGGCTCCTGGGGCTGCGTGTTCTGAGAGCGACCCTCCGCCATCTGGGCCCTTCCACCACGGCCCATGGCAGCTGCATCTCAACTGGGGCGAGGAATCCCTGTAAAACCGTCTCCTCACCCACCCCAGAAGTGGCTGCATCACAACAGGGCTGCAGTGGAGACAGCGCCCCCCTCGGGGACAGGTGCAGAGGTGGCACTCGTGTAGATAAATCTGTGTATTGTATATTGCGGCATGTGACTTGGCATGTGCCTCTCCATAGAACCGTGTCACTTTGTATTAGAACCCGACGTAGAAAACTGAATCTACAGTTAAAGTGGTAAAAATGTCATTTGCTAGGAGTAGAATAAGATTTTCCCCCTACTCCCCCCCCCCCCAATCAGTTGCCCTGTTGAATGAACGAGGTGTGAATGAGTAAGACTTGGGAGCCCAGCCCCTCCAGAGAGCTACCCCAGTTGAAGAGGGGGTGGAAGCCAGACCCAAGCAGACATATCCACCGCCTTGGGGATTAGAAGCAAGCACCCTCTTTGGAAAACACCCTCTCTGAACAGACAACACCCACAAAGGGACCAAGGGACACAGACCCAGAGTTTGAATCTGGGATCTATTTGCATAAGAGGGAAGCTGCTATAAAAGTGAGGTGTCTTGCAGAGGACCCCGGGTTTCGTCTAGTCACCATCGGAGCATCGATCCGGATCAGCAGAAGCCCGGCTCCACCCCTCCCCCATCTAACTCACCTGGCCAGTGAAGTTAAGGGGAGCAACTCGTTGGTAACAACAGCAAGACGGAGAGTGTGTGTGTGTGTGTGTGTGTGTGTGTGTGTGAGTGACATATATGTATCATGTCCATATGATAAGTGTTGATTATTCTATGTGTGATCAGTAAATGTGGCGTGTTGCCTTGTCCCTCTGAAAAAGATCCCGAGTGCTTCTTTTAAGTACAACACTCGTACCAGGTGTTTCCCAGGCTCCTGCCTGGGCGTCTTTGCACCCCGGCGTCAGGCCCCACAATCATGGATCGGAGGTGGAGACACATTTGGTGTTCACACAGGGCTCAGCCCTGGTTCCTGCGCCAAGTGCTGCCCTGGGCGGCCGTTTCCCGCATGGGGGGGTGTAGCTCAGGAGCCAGGGAATCACTGGCAGGGCACTCAGCTCCAGGCCCTGCCTTGGCTCTGCTCTTCTGTGTCTCCCTGAGCTTGCCCCCAGGCTCCCCCCTTCAGCCCCCCCAAGTGGATCCCTCTAACTCTCAGCTCTGAGTGGTTTGTGCCCCACCCCCAGCTGCCGCCTGGCTCCAAGTGCGCGAATGTAGCTCTCCCAATCTCCCCTCCCTAGTCCCCCCTTCCAGCGCCTCTCAGCTGGGTCCCACTCGCCGGGCCTGGTGCTTTGCTGGGACGCAGGACTCCTGGGTTCTCGCCCAGCTCTGGGAGGGGAGGGGGTCGCCGGGAGCCAGGGTTCCATGCGATGCTTTCTGGCTGGGTGACGCAGAAGGCACGTGACTTGGATTTTCACACTTGCCGCTGAGAAGGTCTCTGTGCTAGAAATCACCTGGGAGCCCCCCAGGGCACCTCTGCTAATCCCCAGGGGCAACCCCGTGAGCACCTGTCCCAGCCGCCAGGTGGCTGCAGCAGCTGCGCCCCTCTGGCCTGGAGCCTCTGGAGTACGGGGGTTCCAGCTGCGGCCCCCTGCTGTCGGCACCCCAGAGCGCCTGCTAATGCCTGGGACCGTGCCTCACCCCCAGCCGCTGGGATGCCCAAGGACCCGCTGCCCCCCCACCCCCGTGGGAACAGGAAAAACTCCCTTGTTGCAGGAGCAAGGCCGGAGGGCAGGAACCCCAGAGCTCAGCACCTGTGTCTGGCTTTTCCCGGAAGGTTTGAACACTGCCAGGGCAGAGGGAGGCCTGACGTGGGGCAGAAGGTGTTGGCCGGGAGGGGCCCTTTCGGCCCTCCTGTTCATGGAATTGCCTGGAGGGTTCAAACCACAGAGAGCGGGGCCTAGAGAGGCTCTGGGACACCGGGAAGCAGGAAGCCGGCCAACCAATGGGAGCAGAGCGCAGGTTTTTGAATGGGAAGCAGCGACCTGGTCCAGTCTGTGTAAGCAGAGCTGGGCCAGGGGCCAAGCCAGGGAGCCGGATCCAGAGACATCCGGGTCTAGGGAAGGGCTGAGTCTCTAAGCACCAGGCAGCGAGTAGAGCAGGGACGAGCCAGTCGGACGCCATCAGGTTGTTTTTATGGTGGGCTCTGCTGGGTCTCTCTGGGTCCACTCCCTGGACCCCCGCTCTGCTCGAACTCTCCAAGCCAAGTCCCAGGGAAGCAAGTCGGGGGCGTGACTCTGGTTTGGTTCTGGCTGCTCTAACGCCCCGCGACCAAGGAGCGTCTTTCATTTGATCCTGAAATCCCCGTTTTAACGCCGGGGGCTGATTCCTGCGCCCTAGAAGGCCGGCGGATCTGTGACTGAAAGGTCAGCTATGGGGTGGGGGGGGCCTAAGGCTTGCCCGGATCCAGCCCTGGAGGCTCGGGGCGGCCCCCTTGCCCCGTTCCCCCCTGTGGGGCTGGAGCGCACAAAATCTACAAGCCTGGGCCTGACTGATTTTTCTGTGGGTCACTGACCTAGAAAAGGTTCCCCCCCCCCCCGCATTAAGGACAATTATAGGGGGTTTCAGGCTCCAAGAGCTCAATGAGCCCCACAGGAAGAAATTTCCAAGTGTATCTTCCTGGGTTCTCAAAGGGGCTTTTGCATTTGGGGGGTGGCAGCAACAGGCCCCGGGAATCTGTGACTTCAGGGAGGTTTTTCAGCAGAAAACGTTAAGGTCCTTTGCAGGCCCCCCCCTTCTCCACACACAGTGGCAGCGTGGAGGGCAGCCTTGGCATGCTGGTGGGATTTTCAAGCAGGTCACAGACCTCGGGACCCCCCCCCCCGCTGTTTGGGGGTTTTCCCTTTTGCTGCCTGAGGCGGGAGAAGACGCGCTAAAGGCTCAGCCGGCAAAGCCAGCGCATCCAAACCAAACCACTTCGCTTGGGTTTTTTACAGGTTGCAACTGGACAGCTCGGCCGGCGTGGGGCAGGCAAGCGCCCAGCACGTGTGTTTCCGGGGGGCAGAGCAGCCCTCGAGCAACTAACCCCCCAAAGCGGCGCACCAAGGGCGGAGCAGCCCCGGATGCCCAGAGCAGGACTGAGGAACAGGAGAAGGTCCCCGGGGGCAGGAGCAGAGGGTGATGGCCCAGTCCCGGCCGTGCCGCAGACACCCAGGGGGCTCTGCCGAAGGAGATGAAGTTCTTCCTGCAGGTGGCGCGCTTAAAGCTTGAGGCAGAGAAGGAAAAGCTGAGGCGCTGGGAGCTGGAGCAGGCGGAGAATCCGGCGGCGCCAGCTGCCCCCACTCAGCCCCCGGCTCCCTGGCCCAGGAGATACCCCGCGAATCGGGCCAGAGACGACCTGGAGATCTTGGTGGATTTCGAAAGGAGCTGCCTTGGGTACGGCGTCCCCAAAGGCCAGGACCTGGTGGAGCTGCGGCCGCAGCCCAGCGGAGTCTCCGCACAATTCGCCACTGAGCTGCCAGAGGGACACGGGAACGGCTACGAGCGTTTCAAAGCGGCGGCCAGGCTGCGGCTCACGCCCGCTGCTGCTTCCGGGCCCTCCGGCGGAGCCCGGACGTGAACAAGCTTCACTTCGCCTACGAGGGCAAGAGGCACGGCGAGGCCTGGCTGGCCAGGGCGAACGTCCAGACGCGGGAAGAGCTCGGTGTGACGTAGTGGGGGGTAACCTGCTAACTCTCTGGCTGCTGTCTATAGCACCACTGAGCAGGCAAGCGATGAGTCACTATGCAAAGAGGGTATCCCAACTGGTTTGGCCAGCTGACCCCCATGGAGAGGAACAAAGGAAGGTGGATGCGGCCCTGGCTGGGGGGCGGGGCTGGAGGAGAGTGAGTTAGTTCCTGTCGGGAAAGCAGGGAAGAAGGAGCTGGGGAGGGGGCTGGGATCCCCCCATCTCAAGGGGGCACTGAGGCCTCTTAGCCCCCAGTTCCTGTAACTAGACTACATCTGTGCTGTGCTGTATCCTGGAGAAGCAATAAACCACCTTCTATTCCACCGGCTGGTGCAGTCTGTTTGTGCCATTTCGGGGTGCAGGAGACGGGGGACCCCCAACGCGCCGTCACACTGGTGTCAGAAGTGGGATGCACTGCACCCCGTGGATGGAGCTTCCAGCGGCGAGCGACAAGGCGCCGTAGAAGCAGGAGCCCTAGAGCCAGGCGTGCTGGAGACAGAGCGAAGCGGTTCCTGGGAATTGTGGGGCGCTGCAGCCCTAGACTGGTGAGTCTGCACCGAGGGGACCAGCAGGCAGATGGCCTACGCCCGACTCTTGAAGGCAGAGCTGGTGAAGCTGTGCAGAGAGAGGGGCTTGCCTGTGCGGAAAGCAGCCAAGGCCCAGCTGATTGCCCAGCTGGAAGAGAATGACCAGCCACAGGGCCAGGATCTTGTCCCCAGGGGAAGCAGCCAGACTCCCCCTGAGAGTGTGTCAGGCTCAGAGAGGGGGAGGAGCGCTGGAACCCACCGGAGAGATGAGACAGCTTCCCCCGGGAGGCCTGCAAGCCGTAGCCCATCTAGGGCAGGGGCCAGCCCAGCGGAGCTGCGGCGGCTGGAGATCCAGCTGCGGATCAGGGAATTGGAAGTAGAGGACCGAGAGAGGGACTGCCAGGACTGAGAGAAGGAGCGCCAAGATCGACAGAGGGACCGCGAGGATCGAGAGAGGCAGCGACAGCATGAGCTGGCCATGGCAGAGCGGAGAACCGGTGGGGCACCGGCTGTTCCAAGTGCGGATGGGCCCCAGGGTCCCGGGACTGCCAGACGCTTGGAGAGGCTCGTGGTGGCCCAACTGAAGGACATGGGCGACATAGACGGGTTCCTCAGCTCCTTTGAGAGGGCCTGTGGACTGCAGCGGGTCCCCCCAGCTGACTGGCTGCTGGAGCTCATCCCCGCACTGAACCAGGAGGCGGCCGGAGTGCTCAGTCAGCTGGAGGACCTACAGCCAGGGGATTACAACCGAGTCAAGGAGGCCCTGCTGCACAAGTTCGGGCTGACCCCCGAGATGTACAGGAAGAAGTTCCGGGGGGTACAGAAAGGGCCATGGGAGACCTATGTGGATCTGGCCTCCCGCCTGGCGCAATACGGCCGCAAGTGGGTGTCTGGAGTCGGAGCCCAGACCGCAGAGGAGCTGCTCAAGCTGGTCCTGATGGAGCAGTTCTATGAAGCGTGCCCACCCAAACTGAGGCTGTGGCTCAAGGACCGGAGACCAGAGAACCCCCAGGAGGCCGGGAGACTGGTGGATGAGTTCACGGAGAGCCGGTCCGGGTGTGAACGGGAGTCCCGGAGAGAAAGGGAACCGCGCAGAGACCGGTTCTCTGCTGACCGACGGAGGGAGTCAGCTATGGGGCGAGCCCCAGGGACCAGGACCAGTCATCAATACCCCAGAAAACCAGCCAGGGCCCGGGCAGAGCTGACCCGAATGGGCCCACAGAACCTAACTTGCCATCGCTGTGGGCAACGAGGCCACAAGAGGGCTCAATGCACCAGGCGCAAGAACAGGTCCCATGACCTGGGACTTTCCAGGGTTAACTGGCTGGGGCGGGAGGAAGGGCAGGCTGCCCCAGAGGCAGGGGCTGGCCGGCAAACCTCCGCTCGGGGAGAGGGGAAGGATGCTCAGTGTATCTCCCCTGGGAGGTCTGACCCTCGGGAGACAGATTTATCCGTGTACCGGGTGGGGGCGGGGCGGCCCCTACGGAGGGACTGCCTCGTACCCCTGGAGGTGGATGGCAGGAAGGTGACGGGTTTCTGGGACACGGGGGCGGAGGTGACGCTGGCCCGGCCCGACATAGTGGGCCCAGACCGTATGCTACCTGACACTCAGCTGACACTGAGGGGCATAGGCAGCACCCCCTTTAAGGTACCTGTAGCCAGGGTGCATCTGAAATGGGAGGCCAAGGAGGGCCCCAAGGAAGTGGGGGTGCACCCGCACTTGCCCACCGACGTGCTGATGGGGAGTGACCTGGAGGAGTGGCCAGATGGACCCCACCGGACGCTGGTCACCACCCGTAGCCAGAGCCAGCGAGGGGCTGGCAGCCCGGAACTCGAGGAGGTTCCCCAACAGGGGGCCCAGGGCCCCGTCCCAGCAGACCTAGTGTTGGACCTAGGCAGTGGGGGGAACCATGGCCCTGTCCCAGCCCCAGCCGCTGAATTCCAGGAGGAGGTGCGAGCGGATCCCTCCCTGCAGGCCCTGAGGGACCGGGCTGACCTGGGTGCAGCTCAACCCCTAGGGGGAGATTGCCAGGAGAAGTTCCGGTGGGAGCGGGGATTCCTGTTCCAGGAATGTCTTCCCCCCAGGAAGGCGAGGGCATGGGGGGTCCAGCGGCAGCTGGTCGTCCCCCAAAAGTATCGCCTAAAGCTGCTGTATTTGGCCCACGACGTCCCCGTTGGGGGCCACCGGGGGATCCGGAGCACCCGGCTGAGGCTGCTCCAGCACTTCTATTGACCGGGAATATTTACAGCCGTGCAGCGGTACTGCCGGTCCTGCGACTCCTGCCAGAGGGGTGGGAAGGCCCAAGACAGGAGGAAAGCGGCTTGGGGGTCTCTACCCCAGATAGAGGACCCCCTGGGCTCGCTGAGAGAGCTATGGGAGGGGAAGACCCCCCTGAATGGAGCGTCGGGTGTGGAAGCCGCCCTGGCTGTCCAGAGAAGGCTCGCTGGGCTCATGGCCCCGGCCCGAGAGACCCTGGCCAGAGATCAAGGCCAGCGGAAGGGTGGGTGTGACCCCCGAGGACAGGCCGGTGCCAGTACCCCCAGAGCGGTGCAGCGAGTGGACAGAGGGAAGCCAATTCATGTGGGGCCTCACCACGGCCGGCCCGAGTCAAGGGGCGCACCCATGTCCCCAGGGCGGGTTCCCACGGAGAGGACCCGAACTTCCCTAGGTCACGAGCGGAGTGACCCTGCTCAGTTCGCTCTCGGCGAACTCCACCGAGCAGACAAGCGATGAGTCACTATGCAAAGAGGGTATCCCGACTGGTTTGGCCAGCTGACCCCCATGGAGAGGGACAAAGGAAGGTGGATGTTGCCCTGGCTGGGGGCAGGGCTGGAGGAGAGTGAGTTAGTTCCTGTCGGGAAAGCAGGGGAGAAGGAGCTGGAGAGGGGGCTGGGATCCCCCCATCTCAAGGGGGCACTGAGGCCTCTTAGCCCCAGTTCCTGTAACCAGATTACATCTTTGCTGTGCCGTATCCTGGAGAAGCAATAAACCACCCTCAATTCCACTGGCTGGTGGAGTCTGTTTGTGCCATTTTGGGGTGCAGGAGACGGGGACCCCCAACGCGCCGTCACACTCGGCTTGCTGATGCAGACGGAGCAGCTCCTGCTGGGTGTGCCTGAAGGGCTCCGGAGACACATCCTGGAGAGGAGGCCCAAGAGCATGGGCGAGGCGGGGAGAATCGGGGCCGAGCGACTGGAGGCGATGGAGGGGAGCAAAGCTGGCAGCACCTCCGGGAAGGAGCATCCCAGCACCGGGGGCAATGCAGGGGCCAGCTGCGCCCCAATGGAGCCCACAGCCCCAGGCTCCAGCCGCCGGGGTGGTGTTTTAAACGTAATGCGCTGGGGCACGTGAAGGCCAACTGCCCCCAGAGCGCCGGCAGAGGCCCCGGCCACGGCTCGTCCCTCCAGGGCAGGCTCTTTTGACCTGCCTGCCACCAGGTTGCCTGGCACGTCCGAGGGCTGGTCAGGGCGAAGGCTGTCGAGAAGCGGGTCAGTGACTGATCGTGGACTCCACGGTTTGTATCGAGAGCACGATTAGTCGACGAGGGGCTGCCGCGGCTCTGCAATTAAAACAGGAGCCGGAGCAGGGGTAGGTTCGGGGTCCAGCGCGAGTGGCAGTCCTGGCTCGCTGCGCCTCTGCCTCCCCTGCCCCTCCCCCAGAATCCCGCCTGCTCCCCTCCCCTTGCTGCCTCTGACACCGAGGCAGCAGCGGGGGGGGGGGCGGCGAGTAGTCAAGTCGATTACCCGCGAAGCCAAGGCTCATCCGGTACGTGACGAATCAACGGCTCGTTTCTGTCCGGTGTCAGGAATGTGGACTTTTGCCGTGTGCGCGATTATCCCCGTCCTGTGCTGGTGGGAGAGGCCTTAGCCAATCACGTGAGACAGGCTAAGAAGGTGGGAGTGGTCACCCACAGCTGGGCTAAGCAGCCTCCACGTCTAACCCCCTTCCTGAGCCCTGGCCTGTATCCCAGGCCTCGGGCGAGAACTTTGTGCCGCAGGCTCTCGCCGGGCACCGAACGGCTCCCCAGCGGCCCGGCTTTCGGCAGCCTTCGGCCCTTGCTCTCCTCTTGTCTGTCTAGCCCCGTGGCGTCCCATGCGCCAGCCACTAGCCACGGGGGGCTCTTTGGCCGCTTGCGCGTGGGTCGATGTCTGAACAGGTCGGACTCCCGGGCGCTATGCAAGCTCTGTCCGGTTTGGAACGGCTTCTGTCTGCTGCCTAAGTCACTCTGCTGGGGGGCCGTCCGGGAAGGGGAGGGTCTGATGGGTCAGTAACATTTTAGTGCAAAGGGGAGGAAGAGCTGAGGAGCCATTGGCTGTGCGGGAGAGGTCGGCTGGGGAGGAGGCGTGAGCCCTGGGCCCTCGGATGGAAAGGCTGCTGCGCGACCGGCTGAGCTGGCCAGACTCGAGTCACTGCACGCTGGGGTCCGGAAGGACGCTCTTTGGGAGCCCACCGCTCCAGGACGAGCTCAGCCCCGGGCCAGGGACACTGGGCAGAAACCAGAGGCCCCCACATGGACCTGACAAGTCCAAGTCCAGCTGCCCTGAGGGGCGCGGGGGCCGCTGCCTTTGGAGATGTCGCTGCGCGAGGCGCTTGGCCGGGAAAGCGCCGCAGAGCCCAGGTCCCAGGAGAGGCGGGTGCCCCTGGAGCGTGGGGGTGGCAGCTTGGTGCCGGTAACCGGGAGCGGCTCCGGGCAGAGCAGGAAGCGGACGAGAGCCCCAGCGACCCTCCGACTCGGCTCTTCTACCGGGTCCAGGTTTGTGCAGAAAGAGGCTTCGCCCAGCGAGATTCTCCCTGGTGGGCGTGAGGGGGTCGGGCACCCCCGGGGCAGCTGGTGCATCCAGCGGAGCTCACCCCGGGGCCGTGGGGGGAGCAGAACCAAAGACCCAAGGGCACGGACGGGTCTGTGCGTCTGCTCAGGTGGGGGGGGAGCCCCAAGGACCTGTCAAGGCACCTCCCCTGCTGAGCCCCCCGCAACCCAGCGCCCCTCCCTGCAGCCGGGTGACCCCTGGGGCTGGCTTGGGGCAACGGGTGTCGTGCAGCGCGTCGCGGGGCGGGGCGGAGGCCGGGATCCTTGGCACGAAACCTGCAGACCCGACATTCGCGGCGAGCCGGGGAGCGAGTGACCCCGGCCCACCCATGGTGCACGGGCCTTGGTGCAGGTCCCTGGCTGGCCACAAGAGGGCGCTCGGCACCCAGCTGTGCTCCTGGAACCGCAGCGCATGAAATTGGGGGGCAACTTTAATCAGAGGCCAGAGCGATGGGGGGAGGGGCCCTCAGGCTGCTGCTTCTGACCCCCCTCCCAGGTCCTGCTGCTCCCCCTTCCCACACTGCCAGGGCCCCCGACCTATGGCCCAGGCCCACTGGGAGCCACGTGGACACGCGGCGAGTCCCGGCAGGGGCTGTATCCCTGCCTCCCCTGGGTCCCAGGGGCCCCCCAGCCGTGGGCTTCCTGGAAGTGGCAGGAGCCATCTGCAGGGCTGGAAGGACACGACTGCGGGGGGGTCGGGGGGACCCCCACCCACCCCTCGTATCCCCCATCCAAGACTCCCAGAGGGGCCTAGACATGGAGGCCCCGCTGGGGGGGCTGGCCCTCAGCCGTAGCTGTGACAAGGTCGGGATCCCGCAGCAGGCGGGCTGCAAAGCGTCTGCAAGGAGAGGTGGTTTCCAGAGGAAACTGTGGTGCCCTGCCTCGGCTCAGCCCGCCCCCCGTGCCAGCCTTGCCCGGGCCACTCCAGCTGGACACAGCCTGCTCCCCCCCCCCCGCTGGGTTGCCCCGGAATCTCAGTTCCCAGCCACTCGAAGGAAGCTTTTTATTACAAACTTGTTAAAAAACCAACAGCTACACAAGGCGGCTGAGCGGCCTCAGTCCAACCGCGAGCGGAGGGGAGGGCTGGCCAGAGGGATCCGGCCAGTGCTGGAGGGGGAGGGCAGGATCTGCACCACATGCGGGGGGGGGGGGGTGCTGGGCCTCTGGGGAGGGCTCTGCTCTGGTTGGCTTTGGGGGGGACGGCAGCTTGTCTGAGCAGGTTCGTTAACACTTCCCGGTCCGGATACGGTGCCTGGGCCAGCGATGAGCTACATACAGGCCAGCGGGGGGGCCTGGTGGGGCCACGGTTCCCTGCAGGGTCCCCCTCCCAGCCAGCCAGGGCGCCAGCCGCTCCGGGGCGAGGGGGGCCCTGTCCTGGCATGGGAGGAGCCGGGTTCAGTCCTCGGCGCTGGGCGCCTTGCCAGGGGTGGGCGTATTGTTGCCCGTGGACAGGCTGGCGTCGGGCCCCTCCGGCCGGTGGGACGAGCGCTCCGACTTGCTGGTGCTGCACTCCAGGATGGGGAGCCCGAAGAGCTGGGCCGGGCTGTCCTTGGCCCGCCCCGCCAGCACGCAGCTCAGCAGCCGGAGGATGGCCCGGCGCAGCTCCCGGTTGGTGACGGTGTAGACGATGGGGTTGAGCAGGGAGTTGAACATGGCCAAGGCCAGGAAGTAGTCAGCCTTGTAGAGCAGCCAGCAGGCCCGGGCCTCGCAGCCCACGTCCAGCAGCAGCAGCAGGAAGAGGGGCAGCCAGCAGGCCACGAAGGTGCCCACCACGATGGTGAGGGTCCGGAGCAGGGCCAGGTACCTGTGCAAGCGCCGCGAGGCCCCCTGGCGCAGGCCGTCTGGCCAGGGGCTGTGGCCCTTGACCACGTGGCAGATGCGGGCGTAGAGCAGAGTGATGGACAGCAGGATGGCCAGGAAGACGGTGATGCAGAAGAGCAGGTAGCTCTTGGCGTAGAGGGGCAGGACGGTGGAGCAGGCGGGCAGCTCGCCCAGGCAGTTCCAGCCCAGGAGGGGCAGCGCCCCCAGCAGCGCCGCCGCCGCCCAGGTGGCTGCCACCAGCAGCACCATGCGGCCCCTCTTGCGGCCCTGGCGCAGCTGCACGCGGCTCATGGTGATGTGCCGCTCCACGGCGATGGCCAGGAGGCTGAGCACGGAGGCCACCAGCGTGACAAAGACGCCCCCCTCCCTCAGGAGCCACAGCAGGGGGGTGAGCTGCAGGGTGCGGGCCCCCGACATGAGGATGTTGGCCGCATAGGCCACGCCGGCCAGCAGGTCCGACAGGGTCAGGTTGGCCAGCAGGCAGAACATGGGCAAGTGGAACTTCTTGTGGCGCCAGAGGGCCAGCAGCATCAGCAGGTTCTCCAGCACGATGAGGGCGCAGACGGCCAGGAACACCAGCGCCTGGGCCTGCAGCCCCCCCCGGTACTTGCTGCCTTGCAGCTTGCCCGTGTAGTTGTAGTGCAGGGCGATCAGCGAGCTGCTGTGATAGTCCTGGTACAGCTCCATGCCGCCGCCCACGGGCTACATGGCCCGGCCCGGCCCCTGGCTCTGGCTGGCAGCCTGTGGAGAGGGGCGGAAGGACGTCAGGGAGTGGGGCCCCGAGGCCGGTACCAGCCACTGGGCACCCGGAGGGCAGGGGTTCCAGGCTCCCCGTGGGAGTGGGGGGGAGGCTCTGCTGGGAGCATGGAGAACACGGGGGCTGAGCCCCACTCGGGAGCTGGTGTTGGGGGGGCTCCCTCAGATCCAGCCCCAGATCATCCCTGCTACCCCCCCCCCCCCGCAACTCCCTAGCCTAACCCCCTGCACATCTCCCACCATATGACCCCCCCGGCCTGGGAACCCGGCTCTGCCCCACGCCTCCTGATGGGGGGTGCCGCTCTCTGGCCCCCCCAGCCACAGCTCCCCCAGCTGGCGCTGCCCACTCCTTGCTCAGTGCCCAGCGGCTGTGCAGCGAGCGGGGTAGCAGGGCAGGGGCTCCCAAATCCCCCGAGCCACGTTCTGATTGGCTGCCAGGCAGCTGCGGATGGATCAGCTGATGCCCTGTGTGAACTGAGGGGCACCTGGGGTGGTTGCGGGGGTGGGGGGGGGCGCAGAAGCCAAAGGTGAAGGAAAGTCGTCGTCGCCCCCCCCCCCCCCCCCCCCAGGAAGAGCAGCTGTGGCCAGGCCTCAGCCCCAGGCCAGGCGGCGAAATACCAGACACTCCCTGCAAACGCCAGGCACTGGGCAGGCAGACCCTGCTCCGCTCCCTGGCCCAGCCCCACGGCACCAGGCAGTTGAGAGAGCCAAGGCGTTGGGGGGGGGGGGGCTGAGCTGGTGCCAAGCCCGTGAGGGGGAGGGTCTCCCAGTGTCCCTTGAGCAAAGCTGGACCCCCAGCCCCCAGCCCCCCACAGCAGAGCCAGGAACAACCCCCCCCTCCCCAATTTCCCAACCCCGCCGAGGGGCCCCCCACGAGACCTAAAATCTCCCCACCCCTTTGCCATCGCAGGGTTCAGCTGATTTCGAATGCCCCCTCCCAGCCTGTGCTGGCCCCCAAACAAACAGCAGCTGGGGGGGGGGCAGGCCCGGGTGTTACGGCTCAGTGCAAATCCTCCGAGGAGCCAGAGCCTGGGGCAGAGCTGGGGACTGGCCCAGGCTGGACGGGCACCAGGGATGCTGAGAGCAGCTGGGAATTACACCCCCCCACACACATTTACCACCCACCAGCTGCTGCACCGGGCACAGCCCTCCCCTGACTGCGGCGCTGATCTCGGGGGGTCTGGGGGCGCCCAACCCGACGGGCCCTGATCTTGGGGGGGTCTGGGGGCGCCCGGCCCGACGGGCCCTGATCTCGGGGGGGTCTGGGGCGCCTGGCCCGACGGGCCCTGATCTCGGGGGGGGTCTGGGGGCGCCTGGCCCGATGGGCCCTGATCTCGAGGGGGGTCTGGGGGCGCCCGGCCCGACGGGCCCTGATCTCGGGGGGGGTCTGGGGGCGCCTGGCCCGATGGGCCCTGATCTCGAGGGGGGTCTGGGGGCGCCCGGCCCGACGGGCCCTGATCTCGGGGGGGGGTCTGGGGGCGCCCGGCCCGACGGGCCCTGATCTCCGGGGGGTCTGGGGGCGCCCGGCCCGACGGGCCCTGATCTCGGCCATGCCCTGCACAGGAGGCAGCCCCATGCCCCTTCCAGCTGACCGTCTGGCAGGTGCCCAGGCTCCCGCTAAGCACAGGGCTGGGGGGGGGGGTTCCCCTCTTTGGCACCAGGCAGCCGGGCCTCCAGCCCCGATCCAGCACAGAACTTGGGGGGGCTGGGCAAGGGCTCGGAGTGACCCCCCATGGTGGGGGGGAAGGGAGGGAACTGGGGGGTCGCTGACGCAGTCTAGAGCCAAGTGTTAAGTGCGGTCTCCCCTCCCCCGGGTCACACTGGCATCTGGGGGGGATGCCCCAGGGCAGCGTGGGGAGAAGCCTGGCCGACCCCCCCGACCCCCCCACCTGCGCCAGGCTCTGTCCCCAGAGAGAGGCAGGAAGCAGCGATCCACAGCCCCGTCCCTGCCGCCTTTGATCCCAGCGCTGGGCCGGCCTGGGGGCAGTGCGGGACCCCCCCGCTGTGCGGCTGGGCAGGGGCAGCTCGTGCGGGTGGGAGTCTGGGACCCCCAAGGTCCCACTGGGATTCTGCCCCCCCCCCCGCCCACTGGAAACGCCCGCCCCCCCGGGGACCCCCCCTGCGCCACCAGCCCCCCAGGTATCCAGCCCCCTTGTCTCCGTGGGGCGCCCCCCCCAATGCCACGCGTGAAGCTGCACCGGGGACGGACCCCGCCCCCCAGCGGGGATTCCCGGGGCCCCGATCCCGCGCGGGCTGAACCCACCGTCCGGCGCGTCCCGGGCTGGGAGACTAGCGCCCGCTGCTGCGAGCCGGAGCCCTGGCTCGGGGCCCGGTCACGTGGGAGCCTCCGTCTCCCCCCCGCCCCCGCCAGCGGGGGGGGGGGGCGATTCTGGGCTAGAAAGTGCAGGGAGTCCCGGCTCCCCCCCCCCGCTCTACCCACTAGGCCCCGCTCCCTTCCCAGAGCCAGGGAAAGAACCCAGGAGTCCCGGCTCCCCCTCCCCCCGCGCTCTACCCACTAGGCCCCGCTCCCTTCCCAGAGCCAGGGAAAGAACCCAGGAGTCCCGGCTCCCGGCTCCCCCTCCCCCCGCGCTCTACCCACTAGGCCCCGCTCCCTTCCCAGAGCCAGGGAGAGAACCCAGGAGTCCCGGCTCCCGGCTCCCCCTCCCCCCGCGCTCTACCCACTAGGCCCCGCTCCCTTCCCAGAGCCAGGGAAAGAACCCAGGAGTCCCGGCTCCGCCCCCCCCCGCTCTACCCACTAGGCCCCGCTCCCTTCCCAGAGCCAGGGAGAGAACCCAGGAGTCCCGGCTCCCGGCTCCCCGCTGACCAGGTAAGGACTTCCCCGGGCAAACCGGGGCTCGTGTTGGGGGGGGCCCATCCCACCCGGCGGGCCTGGGAGAGCTCTGACCTCTGAGGCGGCTCCATGTGGGGCCCAAGCCCCTAGCGGCTGTCACCCCCCCCCCCGCCCCCATTCGGAGCAGCTGGGAGGCCTGGCACCAGGCGCTGAGATGCTAATTCTGTCCCCGCATGCCAGGGCCCTGGCACAGCGCCAGCCGCTCCTGCCCCGGGCCGGCCTCACCCCGCCAGGCTGCCCCCGAGGGGCCAGAACCCTTTGGGCTGCCCTGGGGCGGGCTCGGGGGCTCTTCCTCCTGGGCAGGCAGAAGAGGGGACGGACTCAGGGCATCCTGCGGGCCGGGGGGCACGTGGCCTGGTGGAGTGCACGGGACCAGACGCAGGGGTGAGGGGCCACAAGCCTCCGGCCCAGCCTGGGCTCCCCCAGTGCCCCCAAGCCCGAGCCACAGCCCCTCCTGTCCCAGCCTGGGCTCCCTGCTCCCCCAGTGCCCCGACCTCAACCCACAGCCCCTCCTGTCCCTGCCTGGGCTCCCTGCTCTCCCAGTGCCCCCCAACCTCAACCCACAGCCCCTCCTGTCCCTGCCTGGGCTCCCTGCTCCCCCAGTGTCCCGACCTCAACCCACAGCCCCTCCTGTCCCTGCCTGGGCTCCCTGCTCTCCCAGTGCCCCCCAACCTCAACCCACAGCCCCTCCTGTCCCTGCCTGGGCTCCCTGCTCCCCCAGTGCCCCCCAACCTCAACCCACAGCCCCTCCTGTCCCTGCCTGGGCTCCCTGCTCCCCCAGTGTCCCGACCTCAACCCACAGCCCCTCCTGTCCCAGCCTGGGCTCCCTGCTCCCCCAGTGCCCCCCAACCTCAACCCACAGCCCCTCCTGTCCCTGCCTGGGCTCCCTGCTCCCCCAGTGCCCCCCAACCTCAACCCACAGCCCCTCCTGTCCCTGCCTGGGCTCCCTGCTCCCCCAGTGCCCCCCAACCTCAACCCACAGCCCCTCCTGTCCCAGCCTGGGCTCCCTGCTCCCCCAGTGCCCCCCAACCTCAACCCACAGCCCCTCCTGTCCCTGCCTGGGCTCCCTGCTCCCCCAGTGTCCCGACCTCAACCCACAGCCCCTCCTGTCCCTGCCTGGGCTCCCTGCTCCCCCAGTGCCCCCCAACCTCAACCCACAGCCCCTCCTGTCCCTGCCTGGGCTCCCTGCTCCCCCAGTGCCCCCCAACCTCAACCCACAGCCCCTCCTGTCCCAGCCTGGGCTCCCTGCTCCCCCAGTGCCCCCCAACCTCAACCCACAGCCCCTCCTGTCCCAGCCTGGGCTCCCTGCCCCCCTGTGCCCCCCAACCTCAACCCACAGCCCCTCCTGTCCCAGCCTGGGCTCCCTGCTCCCCCAGTGCCCCCCAACCTCAACCCACAGCCCCTCCTGTCCCTGCCTGGGCTCCCTGCTCCCCCAGTGCCCCGACCTCAACCCACAGCCCCTCCTGTCCCAGCCTGGGCTCCCTGCTCCCCCAGTGCCCCCCAACCTCAACCCACAGCCCCTCCTGTCCCAGCCTGGGCTCCCTGCTCCCCCAGTGCCCCCCAACCTCAACCCACAGCCCCTCCTGTCCCAGCCTGGGCTCCCTGCTCCCCCAGTGCCCCGACCTCAACCCACAGCCCCTCCTGTCCCTGCCTGGGCTCCCTGCTCCCCCAGTGCCCCCCAACCTCAACCCACAACCCCTCCTGTCCCTGCCTGGGCTCCCTGCTCCCCCAGTGCCCCCCAACCTCAACCCACAGCCCCTCCTGTCCCAGCCTGGGCTCCCTGCTCCCCCAGTGCCCCGACCTCAACCCACAGCCCCTCCTGTCCCAGCCTGGGCTCCCTGTTCCCCCAGTGCCCCCCAACCTCAACCCACAGCCCCTCCTGTCCCAGCCTGGGCTCCCTGCTCCCCCAGTGCCCCCCAACCTCAACCCACAACCCCTCCTGTCCCTGCCTGGGCTCCCTGCTCCCCCAGTGCCCCCCAACCTCAACCCACAGCCCCTCCTGTCCCAGCCTGGGCTCCCTGCTCCCCCAGTGCCCCGACCTCAACCCACAGCCCCTCCTGTCCCAGCCTGGGCTCCCTGTTCCCCCAGTGCCCCCCAACCTCAACCCACAGCCCCTCCTGTCCCAGCCTGGGCTCCCTGCTCCCCCAGTGCCCCCCAACCTCAACCCACAGCCCCTCCTGTCCCTGCCTGGGCTCCCTGCTCCCCCAGTGCCCCCCAACCTCAACCCACAGCCCCTCCTGTCCCAGCCTGGGCTCCCTGCCCCCCTGTGCCCCCCAACCTCAACCCACAGCCCCTCCTGTCCCTGCCTGGGCTCCCTGCTCCCCCAGTGCCCCCCAACCTCAACCCACAGCCCCTCCTGTCCCTGCCTGGGCTCCCTGCTCCCCCAGTGTCCCGACCTCAACCCACAGCCCCTCCTGTCCCTGCCTGGGCTCCCTGTTCCCCCAGTGCCCCGACCTCAACCCACAGCCCCTCCTGTCCCTGCCTGGGCTCCCTGCTCCCCCAGTGCCCCCCAACCTCAACCCACAGCCCCTCCTGTCCCTGCCTGGGCTCCCTGCTCCCCCAGTGTCCCGACCTCAACCCACAGCCCCTCCTGTCCCAGCCTGGGCTCCCTGCTCCCCCAGTGCCCCCCAACCTCAACCCACAGCCCCTCCTGTCCCTGCCTGGGCTCCCTGCTCCCCCAGTGCCCCGACCTCAACCCACAGCCCCTCCTGTCCCAGCCTGGGCTCCCTGCTCCCCCAGTGCCCCCCAACCTCAACCCACAGCCCCTCCTGTCCCAGCCTGGGCTCCCTGCTCCCCCAGTGCCCCCCGACCTCAACCCACAGCCCCTCCTGTCCCTGCCTGGGCTCCCTGCTCCCCCAGTGCCCCCCAACCTCAACCCACAGCCCCTCCTGTCCCTGCCTGGGCTCCCTGCTCCCCCAGTGCCCCGACCTCAACCCACAGCCCCTCCTGTCCCTGCCTGGGCTCCCTGCTCCCCCAGTGCCCCCCAACCTCAACCCACAGCCCCTCCTGTCCCTGCCTGGGCTCCCTGCTCCCCCAGTGCCCCCCAACCTCAACCCACAGCCCCTCCTGTCCCTGCCTGGGCTCCCTGCTCCCCCAGTGCCCCGACCTCAACCCACAGCCCCTCCTGTCCCAGCCTGGGCTCCCTGCTCCCCCAGTGCCCCCCAACCTCAACCCACAGCCCCTCCTGTCCCTGCCTGGGCTCCCTGCTCCCCCAGTGCCCCCCAACCTCAACCCACAGCCCCTCCTGTCCCTGCCTGGGCTCCCTGTTCCCCCAGTGCCCCGACCTCAACCCACAGCCCCTCCTGTCCCAGCCTGGGCTCCCTGCTCCCCCAGTGCCCCCCAACCTCAACCCACAGCCCCTCCTGTCCCTGCCTGGGCTCCCTGCTCCCCCAGTGCCCCCCAACCTCAACCCACAGCCCCTCCTGTCCCAGCCTGGGCTCCCTGCCCCCCTGTGCCCCCCAACCTCAACCCACAGCCCCTCCTGTCCCTGCCTGGGCTCCCTGCTCCCCCAGTGTCCCGACCTCAACCCACAGCCCCTCCTGTCCCAGCCTGGGCTCCCTGCTCCCCCTGTGCCCCCCAACCTCAACCCACAGCCCCTCCTGTCCCTGCCTGGGCTCCCTGCTCCCCCAGTGCCCCCCAACCTCAACCCACAGCCCCTCCTGTCCCTGCCTGGGCTCCCTGCTCCCCCAGTGCCCCAACCTCAACCCACAGCCCCTCCTGTCCCAGCCTGGGCTCCCTGCTCCCCCAGTGTCCCGACCTCAACCCACAGCCCCTCCTGTCCCAGCCTGGGCTCCCTGCTCCCCCAGTGCCCCCCAACCTCAACCCACAGCCCCTCCTGTCCCTGCCTGGGCTCCCTGCTCCCCCAGTGCCCCCCAACCTCAACCCACAGCCCCTCCTGTCCCAGCCTGGGCTCCCTGCTCCCCCAGTGCCCCCCAACCTCAACCCACAGCCCCTCCTGTCCCTGCCTGGGCTCCCTGCTCCCCCAGTGCCCCCCAACCTCAACCCACAGCCCCTCCTGTCCCTGCCTGGGCTCCCTGCTCCCCCAGTGCCCCCCAACCTCAACCCACAGCCCCTCCTGTCCCTGCCTGGGCTCCCTGTTCCCCCAGTGCCCCGACCTCAACCCACAGCCCCTCCTGTCCCAGCCTGGGCTCCCTGCTCCCCCAGTGCCCCCCAACCTCAACCCACAGCCCCTCCTGTCCCTGCCTGGGCTCCCTGCTCCCCCAGTGCCCCCCAACCTCAACCCACAGCCCCTCCTGTCCCAGCCTGGGCTCCCTGCCCCCCTGTGCCCCCCAACCTCAACCCACAGCCCCTCCTGTCCCTGCCTGGGCTCCCTGCTCCCCCAGTGTCCCGACCTCAACCCACAGCCCCTCCTGTCCCTGCCTGGGCTCCCTGCTCCCCCAGTGTCCCGACCTCAACCCACAGCCCCTCCTGTCCCAGCCTGGGCTCCCTGCTCCCCCTGTGCCCCCCAACCTCAACCCACAGCCCCTCCTGTCCCTGCCTGGGCTCCCTGCTCCCCCAGTGCCCCCCAACCTCAACCCACAGCCCCTCCTGTCCCTGCCTGGGCTCCCTGCTCCCCCAGTGCCCCCCAACCTCAACCCACAGCCCCTCCTGTCCCTGCCTGGGCTCCCTGCTCCCCCAGTGCCCCAACCTCAACCCACAGCCCCTCCTGTCCCAGCCTGGGCTCCCTGCTCCCCCAGTGCCCCCCAACCTCAACCCACAGCCCCTCCTGTCCCTGCCTGGGCTCCCTGCTCCCCCGGTGTCCCGACCTCAACCCACAGCCCCTCCTGTCCCAGCCCTGGGTTTCTCCTCCCCCCACTGTCCTGCTGCTCCCCTCGGTCTCAGCCAGAGTTTTCCCCCTCGCTCCCGGGGAGTGGCTGAGATTCCTGGGGGCCCAGTTCGGAGGCCGCCCTGGCTCTGGGGCGCTGCCAGCTGCCCACTTAGGGACGCTCGGACGGCTCCGCGTTGGGCTGGCAGCGCCTGGCCAGGGGAACAAAGCCCGATTCAGGCAGGTGGCCGGGGCACTGGCTGTGCCTAATGGGCACACAATGGGGATGGGTCCTACGGGGTGAATTGGTGGGCAGGGGGAGGGCACACAGCCTGGCACCCTCCTGTTCTCCTGCCCGGGTTGTCTGGGGCTCCCGTGGGAGCCGGGGTCTGAGGATTTCAAAGCACCATTGGGACAGCAGGTCTCTCTGTGCCCTGGTCACTACGGCACCTGTGGGGGCAGCAGTGAGAGCCAGAGCATAGACCCCAGAGGCAGCCGCATCCTGGGCAGGGGGCCCCATACAAACAGCCCCTGCCCCACCCCAGAGCCAGCTGCATCCCCGGGCAGGGGGCCCCGTACAAACAGCCCCTGCCCCACCCCAGAGCCAGCTGCATCCCCGGGCAGGGGGCCCCGTACAAACAGCCCCTGCCCCACCCCAGAGCCAGCCGCATCCCCGGGCAGGGGGCCCCATACAAACAGCCCCTGCCCCACCCCAGAGCCAGCTGCATCCCCGGGCAGGGGGCCCCGTACAAACAGCCCCTGCCCCACCCCAGAGCCAGCCGCATCCCTGGGCAGGGGGCCCCGTACAAACAGCCCCTGCCCCACCCCAGAGCCAGCTGCATCCCCGGGCAGGGGGCCCCGTACAAACAGCCCCTGCCCCACCCCAGAGCCAGCCGCATCCCCGGGCAGGGGGCCCTGTACAAACAGCCCCTGCCCCACCCCAGAGCCAGCTGCATCCCTGGGCAGGGGGCCCCGTACAAACAGCCCCTGCCCCACCCCAGAGCCAGCCGCATCCCCGGGCAGGGGGCCCCGTACAAACAGCCCCTGCCCCACCCCAGAGCCAGCCGCATCCCCGGGCAGGGGGCCCCGTACAAACAGCCCCTGCCCCACCCCAGAGCCAGCCGCATCCCCGGGCAGGGGGCCCCGTACAAACAGCCCCTGCCCCACCCCAGAGCCAGCCGCATCCCTGGGCAGGGGGCCCCGTACAAACAGCCCCTGCCCCACCCCAGAGCCAGCCGCATCCCTGGGCAGGGGGCCCCGTACAAACAGCCCCTGCCCCACCCCAGAGCCAGCCGCATCCCTGGGCAGGGGGCCCCGTACAAACAGCCCCTGCCCCACCCCAGAGCCAGCCGCATCCCTGGGCAGGGGGCCCCGTACAAACAGCCCCTGCCCCACCCCAGAGCCAGCCGCATCCCTGGGCAGGGGGCCCCGTGCAAACAGCCCCTGCCCCACCCCAGAGCCAGCTGCATCCCTGGGCAGGGGGCCCCGTACAAACAGCCCCTGCCCCACCCCAGAGCCAGCCGCATCCCTGGGCAGGGGGCCCCGTACAAACAGCCCCTGCCCCACCCCAGAGCCAGCCGCATCCCTGGGCAGGGGGCCCCGTACAAACAGCCCCTGCCCCACCCCAGAGCCAGCCGCATCCCTGGGCAGGGGGCCCCGTACAAACAGCCCCTGCCCCACCCCAGAGCCAGCCGCATCCCTGGGCAGGGGGCCCTGTACAAACAGCCCCTGCCCCACCCCAGAGCCAGCCGCATCCCTGGGCAGGGGGCCCCGTATAAACAGCCCCTGCCCCACCCCAGAGCCAGCCGCATCCCTGGGCAGGGGGCCCCGTACAAACAGCCCCTGCCCCACCCCAGAGCCAGCTGCATCCCTGGGCAGGGGGCCCCGTACAAACAGCCCCTGCCCCACCCCAGAGCCAGCTGCATCCCTGGGCAGGGGGCCCCGTACAAACAGCCCCTGCCCCACCCCAGAGCCAGCTGCATCCCCGGGCAGGGGGCCCCGTACAAACAGCCCCTGCCCCACCCCAGAGCCAGCTGCATCCCTGGGCAGGGGGCCCCGTACAAACAGCCCCTGCCCCACCCCAGAGCCAGCCGCATCCCTGGGCAGGGGGCCCTGTACAAACAGCCCCTGCCCCACCCCAGAGCCAGCCGCATCCCTGGGCAGGGGGCCCCATACAAACAGCCCCTGCCCCACCCCAGAGCCAGCTGCATCCCTGGGCAGGGGGCCCCGTACAAACAGCCCCTGCCCCACCCCAGAGCCAGCTGCATCCCCGGGCAGGGGGCCCTGTACAAACAGCCCCTGCCCCACCCCAGAGCCAGCCGCATCCCTGGGCAGGGGGCCCCGTGCAAACAGCCCCTGCCCCACCCCAGAGCCAGCCGCATCCCCGGGCAGGGGGCCCCGTACAAACAGCCCCTGCCCCACCCCAGAGCCAGCTGCATCCCCGGGCAGGGGGCCCCGTACAAACAGCCCCTGCCCCACCCCAGAGCCAGCTGCATCCCCGGGCAGGGGGCCCCGTACAAACAGCCCCTGCCCCACCCCAGAGCCAGCTGCATCCCCGGGCAGGGGGCCCCGTACAAACAGCCCCTGCCCCACCCCAGAGCCAGCCGCATCCCTGGGCAGGGGGCCCCGTACAAACAGCCCCTGCCCCACCCCAGAGCCAGCTGCATCCCTGGGCAGGGGGCCCCGTGCAAACAGCCCATGCCCCACCCCAGAGGCTGGCAAGAGGTTCCTGGCTCAATCTCACCCTCCCAAACCCACAAGTGCAGGGGCATCGCCCCCTTCTCGGCTGGGCAGGGGCGTCTTGCCCCCCCCGCCCAGCACTGCCTGCTTCCTAACCTCTAGCCCTCGACCCCACCCCCTCTTGGGCATGCCCCCAGCTCTGCTCTCCCTCCCCCCATTCTGGGCTCTCCCCATGTGGCTCTGGGCCCCAACTGGCCCTTGTCCCCACCCCTCAGTGGCAGCTGCCAGAACTGGACAGGATGGGCAGAAATGAGGGGGCTATGACCCATGTCTAGACCTCAACCTGGATACCCCCCAGCTGCTCCCTCAGTCTCATGGCCCCTCAGTCTCTACCAGGGCTGGGGGGGGGGCATGTTTGCCATGATGTTGTACTTAAAAGAAGCACTCGGGATCTTTTTCAAGGGGACAAGGCAACACGCCACATTTATTGATCACACATAGAATAATCAACACTTATCATATGCACATGACACATCACACTCATGCTCTCACATTCACACACATTCACACACATTCACACGCATTCACACGCATTCACACGCACGCACACGCACACGCACACGCACACTCCATCTTGTTACCAAAAGTTGCTCCCCCTCACTGCACTGGCCAGGTGAGTTAGGTGGGGGAGGGGTGGAGCCGATCCGGATCGATGCTCCCATGTTGTCAAGAGGAAAACCCGGGGTCCCTCTGCAAGACGCCTCCTATTTCTCCCTCTCGTGCAGCCGGTTAGTCATCAAGGGGCCTTTCCTCACGCTGCTCCAGAGAGAGCTTCCAAGCAGGGGCAGGTGACCGTTCTGCGGGGCCCCCCTTTGCCACGGCGCATGCGCGGGGCTTTCTGAAGCGCGGGGCCCGGGGCAGCCGCCCTGCTCGCCCTGCCCTATACCTGCCCCTGCTTCCAAGGGCGGCACTTGCTGCTGGACTCCCGAGGCGTCTGTCTGTCCAGTCTTAACGAGCTCACTTTGCAGGGATTGGCTTGGGTCTGGCTCCCAGCCCTCTGCTGCTGGAGGGGCTCCCCTTCCGTTCCCCATTCTCAGGGACGGGCAGAGCTCAGAGACAGGTTTCCTCCCAAGATCTATGTATCTTAGGAGAAACGTTCCGGAGATTCTCTAAGACACTGAACAGAGACAGATCGACAAGGACGAGATCTTAATACCAAGTCTAATGCCGCTATTCTATCCTATCACAGGGATTGCTCCACATTGTGGGCAGCTTCTCTGCCGCGTGATGCCCTGGGCTGGTCATTACGTTCCCCCCTGGGCACAGATGGATCCATCCGGGGGCCCTTGTGTGCCCTCATACAGGGCCAGCCCCCCCCAAGCGAGGGTGCTATCGGCCCCAGCTGCACAGCCTGGCACCCGGCCCTTACGTCCAACCGGTTCATCCCCACTGGGCTGGGCCTGCCTGTCTCCTCCCTGCCAGACAGGCCTGGACCCGCTTCTTTGGGTGCCAGCACCCAGCCCTTCCCACCCCGGCCGGGCCTGGTGCTTCTGGCTTGGGGGGTGGGGCTGAGCGCCAGGACTCCTGGGTTCTCTCCCCAGCCCTGGGAGGGCAGTGGGGTCTAGTGGGTAGAGCTCAGGAGCGTGCAGGAGTCTGGCACATGGGGGCACAGCCTGGTGATCCCACAGGAGCCCGTCCCATGGTGCTGGGTTGTGGGAACCGCCCGGGGCACAGGCAGCTGCCCAAGCACCACGTACCTGTCAGGAGAGACAGCCTGGCGGCTGAGCCAACAGCCCCCGGGGCTGCTCTGTGGCTCCGGCCCGAGCCCTGCCCCAGGGCTCCCCGGGGCTGCTCTGTGGCTCCGGCCTGAGCCCTGCCCCAGGGCTCCCCGGGGCTGTGGGAAGTGGAGCCCCGTGGCCCCACCCTCCCTGGAGAGCCCTGCACCCTGAAACCTAATGGCACTGGCGCAGGGCAGCCTGCTCACTGCTCTGGGAGGTGGGGGTGGCTAGGGGCTCGTGCAGGGGGCTGGGAGCCCAGGGAGGAGAGCGGGGTCTAGTGGGTAGGGTAGGGGCGGGGCCCGGAACTCCTCGGTTCTATGCCTAGGTCTATGCCGTGCCTCAGTTTCCCTGTGGTCACTGTGCACGGAGCTGCCGGGCCGCCCTAGGCAAACCCAGTGTTGTGGGCTTTGCTCTACGTTGGGAGGGGGGGGCTTCTCCCCCCTGCACAAACACAGAGAGATCAGGGCCCCCATGTGCCTGTTGTTTGAGTCTCAGCCCGGGCCCCCAGGGCCCCAAGCCACCTCCCGCCAGCCTGGGCCCAGCGAGCCATCAGGGCAGCACCGCGAGGTTGGGGCTGATCCTGTCCCACCGAGCCACAGACACAGGCCAGCGCTGCGCAGAGAATCCGCCAGGACGGAGCTCAGGGGACCGGCCCCTCCACTGCCCCCAAGCCCCCTCCCCCACCCACAGGCTTGTTAAAGCCAGAGCCAGGGCTCTGTGCTCATGGCCACTGTGTGGGCACTTCCTGGGGCTGCCCAGCCAGCGCCACCCCAGGGGAATTCCTGCCACGTGCGGGGCCTTTCCAGCCCTGCCTGCCGCCAGCTCAGGGCAGCGGGGCCCAGCCTGCGATGAAGTGGGACAGCTGGGAGGGACAAACAGGAACCCGGCTCAGCCCAGACCCCGTCCCGCCCTCTGGGCCTGCGCCTGGCTGGGAAAGATCCCTCCCCCAGCCTGTCCCCCAGGCCTGGGGCCGGATTGGCACCGGCGCCCCCCCATACCCTATCCCTGCTCCCCTTAGCCAGCCCCCCAGGACGGCTGCCCAGTGCCTGCCCCTCCCAGGTCCCAGCTTTGGGGGCAAAGTCCTGGCTCTGAGTGGGGCAGCCAGCCGGGGCTGCTGGGAGTGAGAGGCAGACAGCGGGGACTGCTGGGGGGGTGTGATTCCTCCGGAGCTGAGCGCCCCAGGTAGCAGCCCCCCCTCCAGTGCCCTGCCCTGCTCCGACCCATCCCGCCTCCAGCCTCCTCTGTGACTGGCCCTGACCCTGGGATCCCCCATGGGGCTGGAGCAGTGGGGGCAGGGCTGCCTCCCAGGGGAGAGCCCCCCCACTGAGCTGTGCACGTATCTCTCCGCAGCCCGGCGCCCCTTTGGCTTCAGGTGCAGGTTGAAGGCTGGGCCCTTCCTTGCTGTAGCACCCAGACACCTCAGCTACAGCCCAGCACCCCAGGGGCTCTGAGGAGCAGGCGCAGCAGGGCCAGGCGCAGGGCCCCGTCGTGCCAGGCGCTGTGCGCACTTTCCTTCAGGCGAATTTCTGCTCCTCTGTCTCCATGGGGGGCTGCTGCTTCTCCTTCCAAGCCAGGCCCCCCCCAGCAGGGTGGTGGCTGCTTGCGACTGCTGGCCTCGGAGAGCAGTCCACGAACCCCTCCCCCGTCACGCCGCCCCGAAAGCCCAGCTCAGCCCCACGCAGCCCGGTCTGGAGCCATCTGTGTGGCAGCCACACCCCTAGATCCGGCCGAGAGCGGCAGGGCCCCGGCAGCCAGTGCTCCGGGACGCCTGGCAGGGCCGGCCCCAGGCGCAGCCAGCAGGACCCCTCTCCCGCTGCGGGGCCCGAAGGCGCCATTGGCTGGCGCTTGGCTCCCCAGACCCTCGCCACGGGGGCTCGCCTACCCCTGCCCTCCAGGCAGCAGCGTGGCCGGGCTGGCTCCCTGCGAGCAGGCGGAGCTGCCAGCTGCACAAGGCGCGGCCAGGCCCGGCCCAGGCACGAGGGAGCCTCGTTGTGCAGCCCAGCCTGCTCCCGCAGGGGCACGGCCCGCGGACACGCGGCGCAGGACAGAGTCCCGGGGGCTGCAGGGACGGGAGCGGGGAGGGGGCTCGGGGAGGAGCCCAGAGCCCGGGGCAGGGCCGATGGGGATTCGGAGCCAGGGAGCTGCCCGCTGCAGTTCGTGCCCTCCGTGCCCAGGGAAACGGGGCGTTTTCTGCAAATGAACAAGCCCCCACCTGGCCCCCGGCCGCCCTCCCTGCACCTAGGCAGCCCTGCAGGGGAACTGCTCAGCCCACAGGGCTAGGGCCTGCCACAGGGGGCTTCCTGGGCCCTCTCCATGCTGGGATCTGGGCCCCAGGCCGGAGGGGCAGCCCCCTCCTGGAGAGGAGGCAGGCGGACACAGCACTGGACGCCTGGGCCCCGTTCCTGTCTGCCCGGCCTGCTGGGTGAGACCCTTCCCCCCGGTTCCCATCTTTGGGGCAATACTGCCCCCCCGCAGCCGGGGGAGGGGAACGTGCGTGGCCGAGGGGGCTGTTTCGGCCACGCTGCCCAGACTGGAGACCGGCGGGAGTTTTGCCCCCGGCCCCAGGGAAGGGCCTGCAAGGCCCAGGCTGTTCCGCTTGCACAGGGCAGGGAGGGGGCGACGGCCAGACGGGGGGGAGGCTGCTGCTAACACCCGTGTCAAGGTGAGAGGCCATGAGGCAGCCCGGGGTCCCAGCGAGCGTGTGGTGCCTGGGCTCAGCCCTGCAGCCCGCGCTGCATGCAGAGCTGTGCTGGGCCTGAGGTTAACCAGGGGGAGCCCGGCTGCCTCTGCAGCTCCTGGCGGTGCTGGGAAGCAGCTCTCACACCTCCCCAGCTGCGGCTGCGGGATCTGGGTGTGGGGGCGCGTCCGGGCGAGGTGCGAGATTGGGTGCAGAGCTCGCCTCCTTCTCAGGAAACGCAGCGAGGTCGACAGAGCACAGCCAGTCCCCCCCGAAATCCCAGCCCCCTCCCCAGGGGAGAGTGCAGGCTCCGGGCAGCGTAGAGCCGGCTCAGCCCCTTCCCCGGGCTCCGGGCAGCGTAGAGCCGGCTCGGCCCCTTCCCCGGGCTCCGGGCAGCGTAGAGCCGGCTCGGCCCCTTCCCCGGGCTCCGGGCAGCGTAGAGCCGGCTCGGCCCCTTCCCCGGGCTCCGGGCAGCGTAGAGCCGGCTCGGCCCCTTCCCCGGGCTCTGGGGGGAAGTGCAGGCTCCGGGCAGCGTAGAGCCGGCTCGGCCCCTTCCCCGGGCTCCGGGCAGCGTAGAGCCGGCTCGGCCCCTTCCCCGGGCTCCGGGCAGCGTAGAGCCGGCTCGGCCCCTTCCCCGGGCTCCGGGCAGCGTAGAGCCGGCTCGGCCCCTTCCCCGGGCTCCGGGCAGCGTAGAGCCGGCTCAGCCCCTTCCCCGGGCTCCGGGCAGCGTAGAGCCGGCTCGGCCCCTTCCCCGGGCTCCGGGCAGCGTAGAGCCGGCTCGGCCCCTTCCCCGGGCTCCGGGCAGCGTAGAGCCGGCTCGGCCCCTTCCCCGGGCTCCGGGCAGCGTAGAGCCGGTTCGGCCCCTTCCCCGGGCTCTGGGGGGAAGTGCAGGCTCCGGGCAGTGTAGAGCCGGCTCGGCCCCTTCCCCGGGCTCCGGGCAGCGTAGAGCCGGCTCGGCCCCTTCCCCGGGCTCCGGGCAGTGTAGAGCCGGCTCGGCCCCTTCCCCGGGCTCCGGGCAGTGTAGAGCCGGCTCGGCCCCTTCCCCGGGCTCTGGGCAGCGTAGAGCCGGCTCGGCCCCTTCCCCGGGCTCCGGGCAGCGTAGAGCCGGCTCGGCCCCTTCCCCGGGCTCTGGGGGGAAGTGCAGGCTCCGGGCAGTGTAGAGCCTGCTCGGCCCCTTCCCCGGGCTCCGGGCAGCGTAGAGCCGGCTCGGCCCCTTCCCCGGGCTCCGGGCAGCGTAGAGCCGGCTCGGCCCCTTCTCCGGGCTCTGGGCAGTGTAGCCGGCTCAGCCCCTTCCCTGGGCTCCGGGCAGCGTAGAGCCGGCTCGGCCCCTTCCCCGGGCTCCGGGCAGGGTAGCCGGCTCGGTCCCTTCCCCGGGCTCCGGGCAGGGTAGCCGGCTCGGCCCCTTCCCCGGGCTCCGGGCAGGGTAGCCGGCTCGGCCCCTTCCCTGGGCTCCGGGCAGCGTAGAGCCGGCTCGGCCCCTTCCCCGGGCTCCGGGCAGGGTAGCCGGCTCGGCCCCTTCCCCGGGCTCCGGGCAGGGTAGCCGGCTCGGCCCCTTCCCCGGGCTCCGGGCAGGGTAGCCGGCTCGGCCCCTTCCCCGGGCTCCGGGCAGGGTAGCCGGCTCAGCCCCTTCCCTGGGCTCCGGGCAGCGTAGAGCCGGCTCGGCCCCTTCCCCGGGCTCCGGGCAGGGTAGCCGGCTCGGCCCCTTCCCCGGGCTCCGGGCAGGGTAGCCGGCTCGGCCCCTTCCCCGGGCTCCGGGCAGGGTAGCCGGCTCGGCCCCTTCCCCGGGCTCTGGGCAGCGTAGCCGGCTCGGCCCCTTCCCCGGGCTCCGGGCAGTGTAGCCAGCTCAGCCCCCTCCCCTGGGGGAAGTGCAGGCTCGGAGTTTCCCAAGGCCCGGAGGAAGAAGGAGGAAGCAGCTCAGGAAGCCCATGCGTCAGCCGGTGGCAGGGTGCTCCCAGAAACGGCCTCACCAGGGCCTGGGAGCCAGGACTCCTGGGTTCTGCTCTGGTGCCCTCGCCGGGCAGACAGCGTGTCTGGCCACTGTCCTGGGGAGCGTCAGGGCCCCTGGGCCAGGGACATCCCTGCTGCTCGAAGCTGGCGGGGGCTCCAGAGCCAAGGCAGCCTTCTTGGAGGGGGCAACAAACTTCCTCCTGGCAGCGGATGCAGCTGAGCTGCCCGCAGGCTCTGTGACCTGGGCTCAGGCCACGCCAGGCCAGAGGTGGCCCAGCTGGGGGCCTGTCAGCTGCTCCAGGGGACACCCCCAGGGAACTGTGCTCCACCCCTTCCAGGAAAGCTCCAGGGCAGACGTTTCAGGGGGAGGGGGTGTCCCCTGGCACTGCCCCCAGGTAGAACAGGGACTGTCCTCGTTTTACAAAGGGGAAACTGAGGCACAGAGGAACTAAGTGACTCCCTATGGTGACACTGTAGCATGGGAGGAATAGAACCCACAAGTCCTGACTCTGCCCCTGCACTAACCACTAGACACCACTTCCTGCCCAGAGCTGGGATAGAACCCAGGAATCCTGGCTCCCCAGCCCCCCTGCTCTAAGCACCAGACCCACTTCCTCGGTCCAGTAGAGAGGGGGATCTCTGTGCCTGGCATGGGGCTGGCTCAGGACAACAGCCCCCTCCTCCCCAGGGATAGGGCAGACGTCCCCAAATCCACTAGGCCATGGTGCTGCAGAACAAGGGCCCTTGGTCAGACCCCGGCCAGGGCCATGCAAGCTGCCCCCCCCCAGCACTGACCCCACCCTCACCAGAGCAACACACCTGCAGGCCTCCAACTACCTGAGCAGGGGGCGGGGCCTAAGCTTTGCACAGGCTGCGCCCACTGGGCTGGGGCCAAGCCAAGGGGATGCAAGAGGCTGGTGGCCGGGGTGCTGGCGTTCAAGGCTGGCTCAGGCGCAGCTGGGTCCTGGGGTTTGTCCTGACTCCAGTGAGCCTCAGGCCTCCCGTGTCCTTGGCTGCCCGGGTCCCCCAACTGTGCTGGGAGAGGCCCTGGGCTGAGACCCCCCAGAGGGCCCTGGGCTGGGCGGGCAAGAGCTGTTGGGGGGCATTCCATGGGGCACGCCTGGGCATGGCAGCAGCCTTCCTCCCCCTGCACATGGGGAGGGGACAGAACTGTCTGGATGCTGCAGCCTTGGGGGCTGGATCCCAGCACCCTGCCCCACAGGCCGGCAGCCTGGCCCTGCGTGTGAATCCCCCCAGCCGCTGGCAGCCCTGCGTGGAGCTGGGAACCGGGTGCGGAGGTGCCCTGGCACCGCCTGCTCAGTGGATGGGCGCAGGGCCGTGCCAGCCGGCCCAGCCACCCCACCCCCGTCCGGCAGCGCCTGCTCCCGGTGCCCACGCTGGCGCAGAGATAAGGGTTTAGCAGCCGGCGGCCTCCGGCCGAGCTCCCGGCTCGCTGGCTGGCAGGAGGGGACTGAGGAGCCGGAGGACTCAGGCGGTGGGAAAGTGCGGGCGGCCCCACCCCCAAACCAGGCCTTGCCTGGGGGCAGAGGGGCTCTCCCAGTTCTGCTCGGGGCCAGTGGAAAGGGGCACCCAGGGGCTCAGGTAAGAAGCGTATTGGGAGGGAGCATCACAGGCTCCGCCCACGCAGCAAACCCCGCCCACTCCAAAGGCACAATCAGTGCAGACTGGGCAGCTCTGAGGGGCATCGGGATTCCCCAGGATCCTCAGCTGGGACCTCTCAGGCCCCTCCCACTCGTAGTGTCACCCACAGCCAACTGGTCCAACCCATGTGTTGCTCCGCCCCCTTCCCCGCCGGTCCGAAGGGGGCGGAGCAACGCGCCCAGGCTCTCTGCAGACTCAGGCTCTAGCTGATGTTGCGGGGGCTCCCCTCCCGCCCATGCCCCGAGCCACAGACCCCTCTTCCCTCCCGGAGCCAGGACTAGAAGATTGAGCCCAGGAGTCGGGCTCCCAGCATCCCACTGGAAAGCCCGTTCAGCCGCGCCCGGGGGCAGCAGGGAGCCGGCCTCTGATCTGACAACAAGAGCTGAGCCCAGGGGGTGGTGGGCAGAGGGGGAGGCTGCCTCACCCCCCGTCTGGCCCGATTGCTCCCCCCGCCTCTTCTGCGACTGGAGCAGGGGGAGGCGGGATGGGAGGTGACCCCGCGCTTGTGTCACTGACCGAGCGGGCACCTGGGGGCAGAGAGGGGCGTTGGATTGGGCAGGCCGGGTGTCTGTCAAGTGAGGAGCACAGGGGTGCTTGGGGGAGGCTGCAGGGTCCTTGCGCCCCTCACTCTGCAGCCCCTGGGGCTGCTTCGCCCCCTCCCAGCAATGCATGAACGCCAAGCGCCCCCCGGGCGGGAAACTCCCTGCTGTCCACACGCCTGCCCTGCGGCTGACACAGCTGTTTCTGGCTGCTCACGGGCCTGGGCGAGTGCGCCGTGCAGCCAGCCCTGAGCGAGGCGACGCCCCCGGGCACTACGGGGCCAGGTGGCATGAGGGCAGCAGTGGGCGTGGGGGTCCTGGCTCTCAGAGGGCGGTGCCCCTCCTACTGGCCTCTCTCTGCCCCTGCCCCACCTGTTCCCAGCGCTCAGGAGCAGCTGGGCTCAGCCACCCCCAGGGCTCAGCTCCTCTTCCTGCTTCTGCATGTCCCGGAGCTGCTGCGTTCCCACGGTGCCCCCACCCACGCCGGGCCAGCTGAGAGGCGCTGGGGCATCCCCTGCAGGGGCAGCAGCCTGCCTGACTCACCCTTTCCAAGGGGGGTGGCCTTGGCACCGCGAGGGGGGGCTACAGCCCCCTCGGCTGGTGAGAGGCCATGTCAGCGCCATGCTCTGCACGGTGCCTGGCGTTCCGGTTCCCAGCTGCGCCCCTGGGCCCCTGGCTGGCTGGCGGGAAGAAGAGCCAGTCTCTGTTTGCGCGGCTGGTTGCCCAGCAGTAACTAGCACTTTGCCTTCCCTGGTTTGTGTCTTGGCAGCTGGGCGAGATTCCTGGAGAGATGGAGAGAGCCCCTCTTCCCCCGCTCCAGCCCCCTTCCAAGGCCTGCGTGTTTCTGGGAGGGGGGATGAGGCTAGTCCCAAAGGAATGCAGCTTCCCACAGGCACCTGGAAGCGGAGCAGGAGTGGGTGGGGGGCAAATCCAGGGGTGGCAAAGGGGATCTGAAAGCTTCCAGGACAGCTGAGATGTAGAGATACAAGCCGGGAGAACCCCGGGCGGGGCTGCAGGGGCTGTGGGTCGGGGGTGAGGGGCACTGGCGGAGCTGGGGGGAGCCCAGGGCCAGGCTGGCAGGGGCTGCGGGTCGGGGGCGAGGGGCAGCGGCCGGGCTGGCAGGGGCTGCGGGTCGGGGGTGAGGGGCAGCGGCCGGGCCAGCAGGGGCTGCGGGTCGGGGGCGAGGGGCAGCGGCCGGGCCGGCAGGGGCTGCGGGTCGGGGGTGAGGGGCAGCGGCCGGGCCGGGCCGGGCCGGCAGGGGCTGCGGGTCGGGGGCGAGGGGCAGCGGCTGGGCCGGGCCGGCAGGGGCTGCGGGTCGGGGGCGAGGGGCAGCGGCTGGGCCGGGCCGGCAAGGGCTGCGGGTCGGGGGCGAGGGGCAGCGGCTGGGCCGGGCCGGCAAGGGCTGCGGGTCGGGGGCGAGGGGCAGCGGCTGGGCCGGGCCGGCAGGGGCTGCGGGTCGGGGCGAGGGGCAGCGGCCGGGCCGGCAGGGGCTGCGGGTCGGGGGCGAGGGGCAGCGGCTGGGCCGGGCCGGCAGGGGCTGCGGGTCGGGGGCGAGGGGCAGCGGCTGGGCCGGGCCGGCAAGGGCTGCGGGTCGGGGGCGAGGGGCAGCGGCTGGGCCGGGCCGGCAGGGGCTGCGGGTCGGGGCGAGGGGCTGCGGGTTGGGGCGAGGGGCAGCGGCTGGGCCGGGCCGGCAGGGGCTGCGGGTCGGGGGCGAGGGGCAGCGGCTGGGCCGGGCCGGCAGGGGCTGCGGGTCGGGGGCGAGGGGCAGCGGCTGGGCCGGGCCGGCAGGGGCTGCGGGTCGGGGCGAGGGGCAGCGGCTGGGCCGGCAGGGGCTGCGGGTCGGGGGCGAGGGGCAGCGGCTGGGCCGGACCGGCAGGGGCTGCGGGTCGGGGGCGAGGGGCAGCGGCTGGGCCGGGCCGGCAGGGGCTGCGGGTCGGGGGCGAGGGGCAGCGGCTGGGCCGGGCCGGCAGGGGCTGCGGGTCGGGGCGAGGGGCAGCGGCTGGGCCGGCAGGGGCTGCGGGTCGGGGGCGAGGGGCAGCGGCTGGGCCGGACCGGCAGGGGCTGCGGGTCGGGGGCGAGGGGCAGCGGCTGGGCCGGGCCGGCAGGGGCTGCGGGTCGGGGGCGAGGGGCAGCGGCTGGGCCGGGCCGGCAGGGGCTGCGGGTCGGGGGCGAGGGGCAGCGGCTGGGCCGGGCCGGCAGGGGCTGCGGGTCGGGGGCGAGGGGCAGCGGCTGGGCCGGGCCGGCAGGGGCTGCGGGTCGGGGGCGAGGGGCAGCGGCTGGGCCGGGCCGGCAGGGGCTGCGGGTCGGGGCGAGGGGCAGCGGCTGGGCCGGGCCGGCAGGGGCTGCGGTTTGCAGAGACTCTGCCCAGCAAGGCAGGAAGCTCCCAGGCTGTGACTCTGAAGGGAGGGAGAGGGGCTCCCCCGACTGCCCTTCCCAGCCCAGCAGGAATTCCCGGCCCAGGCCGGGCTGGGGCAGCTGGCGGGAAACATCCCAGCCCAAGGGCGAAGCAGCTGGGTTTGCAGGGCTGCTCCCAGCCGCTCCCCGCCCTGGGAAGGCTCCAGCTTCTGGGCTGCAGCCCTGGGCTCCCTGGCCCTGCAGCTCAGCGGCTCTCACCCCGCCCCAGGCTGGACCCCGAGCCAGGGCTCCTGGCAAAAACCGAATGTTCCATCCAGCCCCCCGCAGGAAGAGATGGATCAGCCCTGCTGGGGTGGATCTGCTGGGAGGGAGGGCGGACTTGCCCGTGGAAGATCAGGGTTGGATCTGCCCGGGAGGTGGGGGGGGTGGATGGGATCTGCCCAGGGGGGGAGGGGGCTGGATGGGATCTGCCCAGGGGGGGAGGGGGCTGGATGGGATCTGCCCAGGGGGGAGGGGGGGATGGGATCTGCCCGGGGGGCTGGATGGGATCTGCCCGGGGGGGTGGATGGGATCTGCCCGGGGGGGAGGGGGCTGGATGGGATCTGCCCGGGGGGGAGGGGGGGATGGGATCTGCCCGGGGGAGGGGGCATTTTTGCAGCAAAACGGGCCACGTGCTGCACCCCTGGGAAGGCCAACTCCTCCGCCTCCCGGGGGATTTCTGTGGCTCTCACTGCCGAGGCAGGCAGGCTGCAACGGGGCCTCGTGTGAGACGGGTCTGGCAGGGCCTCCGCATTCCCCAGACGCCCCAACGCGCAATTGCTGGGAAGAAAGCCCTCGGCCACCGCAATGGTTTCTGTAGGACCTACAGGAAAAGAAGGGCCAGTGCTCCTGTGCTCCCCCTGCTGGCTGCTCGCACTGATAGGCCCCGTCTGCAGCGGTCCCTTCCTCTGGGGTACCCAGGGCACTCTGGGGGCCTGACGTGACCCAGCCCTGCCGAGGGCTCCAGGAGGTCCCCGGCCGTGTCTGTGGGGATCTCGTTCTCCCGGGGACGAGGCACGCAATGCAGCAAGGCCAGGCTCAGCCACACGCTGCCCAGACCCCTCCCCCAGCGCCGTTAGAGCCCGACCACAGCCCCCCCCGGGTAAGGAGGGGGCACCTGGCCTGTGCAGGCTGTGGGCGGCCTGCCAGGCACTGGGCTGAGGGCTGGGAGGCCTTGCGGCTTTGGGCTTCTGCTTGGAAACAAGAAAAGCTGATTTCAGCTCTTCTAAGACACCTCAGATTGGAGGGTGGAGTTAAACTGAGCAGCTGGGGGGGAGCGAAGCCACAGGGCCCTGCAGGAGGAGCCCTGGAACCAGAGACGCGGGGGACCAGCTGCTCGGCAGTGCCAGGGGCTCATGCCCGCCTCCGAGGGGGAGCGTGAGGCTGGAGCCATGGGCAGGGCAGGGGTGCAGCACGACAGCCCACTGCTGGCTCTGGGCGGGCAAGGGGCCCTGCACCCCATGGCCCGGCTCTCAGGAGGAGGGGCTGGCTTGCTACGCTCAGGGCAGCCCCAGGCTCCAGAACAAGCTGGGCACCGAATCTGGCCCCTTGCCCACGTGGGACTGGGACCAGCGGGCTGGGGTGAGTGGGAGGGGGCACTGCATACCCTGACCGATCTGCCCCCCGGTCCCTGCAGTGTCCCGCCTATGCTGCCCTTGCCCCAAACAACTGGGAAGCAAAGCAGCCCCCCCTTAACCTTTGAACCCACCCACTGGGGCTGTCGCCCCCCCCCCCTTGAACCTGGCCTTGGGCTCAGCTCAGCCAGGCTGTCACTCCTAGGGCGGCTCTTTCCCAGCGAGGTGCCCTGGGCCAGGTGTCGGTCACGGCCGGGCACCGCAGCACACGCCCCCTCTTGTGCACCAGTGGTGAGTGCACAGGGACTGCGAGTGGCCCTGCCAAGGGGGGGCCTGCACAGACACCGAAGGCTCCCGTAAGCGTTTGCCCCGTTGCTGTGGCGCCTGCCCTCTCTGGGGCGTAGGGGGTGGCGAGTGTGACAAAGGGGGGACTGCATGCGAGTTCTAGTAACCCCGTGTGTGTGCCTCAGTGTCCCTGGGCACTGTACTGATGCCTTGATGGGGATGGGAGTTTTGGGGGGACAGCCTTCTGCTCCCACACAGCGGCCCACGCGCTTCGTAACCTCCACCCGGGAGGGGAGCGAGCAGGTGACACCTTGTGCCCGGGATGCAGGACAAAGGTGGGAGGAGGGGCTGACTGGGGACGGGGACCGGGAGCTGGAGCTGGCTTGGGGGGCAGAGAGGGGGGTCTGGGCCAGGCTCTGGGCCCCTCTCCTCAGGCTGGGCTGCGCTGGCTGCTCCTGGTCCCTGTGCTGACCAGTCTGCTGCGCTAGGTCCCTGGGAACCAAGAACCCTCCGGTGCTCCCTGCCGGCTGGGCTGCCTGGCTGCGGATGGGGGGAGCGCAGAACCCCGGCAGGGTCAGGGATGCAAGTGGCTACTGGTCGCTGCCCCGCTGCCTCTATCAGGCGGCTCCTACTACACTTACAAGGCAGAGCGGCAGGTTAGCTCCTGGGGCCGGGAGCTCGCCCCCCTGCAGCGCCGCACTCCCCCCTTATCGACCAAGTCCACGGAAATGCCATCGACTACTCGACCGGCTGATTAAACGTCACTGTGGACCCGGCACCCTGGGGCGTGTCACAAGCCCTGTGCTCCGCAAGGAGCCACCGCTGAGCCACGGAGGGGACGTCTGCGCTGCGGCTAGGCCCCCAGGGCTGGCCCCTGCCAGCCGCCCGGGGCCCAGGGGCTGTTCAGGGACAAACCCTGAGACACTGGAGCACGTAGCTCTAGTCTGGTGGAGTGTGACCCCTGCTGCCTGCAGCCGGTGTTGCACCCTTCTGGGGCGCACGGCTCTTCGCTAGGGCTGCACATCTTGGCTGTTTGCTGGGGCCCAGGCCTGGCACAGGAGGGGACGAGCGCCCCCTAAAGGGGAAAGGCCCCATTCCCCACCCCACAGCCAGAGCTCCTCCCACCTGAGGCTGGCCTAGCACCAATGGCACAGAGCTGGAGAGCTCCAGCCCATTTCCTTACCCAGCCTCCCTGAGTCTGCGCTGGATTCCGGCAGTGGCCCTGTGCATCTCCCCATATGCCACCCGCCCAGCTCCCTGTGCCAGACACATCACCCCTGTGACGGCGCATTGGGGTCCCCAGATCCTGCACCCCCGGAGCACCAGAACAGTCTCCACCCGCCCGCAGAGCAGAGAGGGGTTTATTGCGTTTCCAGAACGGCCCAGCACAGACGTGATGTGGCAATAGGAGGGGGGCAGGATGCCCCAGACCCCTTAAGGCGGGTGCCTGAGCCCCTAGTCTTCAAGCCCCCCCCCCCCAGGCTGTCTCCATCATGTTTCCAGCCCCAGACTCACTCTTCCTCTCCCCACGTCCTTCCTTTGTTCCCTCCTCCTTCCCTCCCCCAAGTCAGAACCGGTCTGTGGGCCGTGCTCACAGACAGGGCCAGTAGGGGACAGCCCAAGCCTAGCGACCAGCAAGATACCCCCCAACATCACCCCCCCTTAGAGGCAGGATCGGGGAGCCAAGGTAACATGCCCTCCCCCTTGTTCCCAGTCCCTCCATTTCTAGCCTGCTTTGCCCCGCTCTTAGCCAAGTGCCGAGCCTCTCCCAGCCTAGGAGAGGGGCGAGTTCTGATCTGCCTGCTGGGCCCTGGCGACCAGAGACATGGGCCAGGAGCACCTGACTCAGCTGTGCTTCTGGGAGAGGGCAGAGCTGAAAACCACAAGGAGGCAGCTGATTTTGAGAGAACACACGGGTGGGACCTCAAACCACCCATAGAACCTGCATGGAACCCGGCACCCAAGACGCTGCCATGTAAAATACACAACCAGCTGCCTTGCAGTGTTAAACCACTCGACAGCTCAGTACCAACACCACAGAGCATGGATTAGCCCTGCTATGAGGTGTATGGCGGCAGTGCCTGGGAGCCCAGCCATGGGACCCCACTGGGCCAGGTGCTCCGTGGTATTTCTCAGGTGCGGCATGGCAGTGCCCAGAGCTCCAGCTGTGGCACAGACACAAAAACAGGGATGGCCCCCTCCCTGCCCGGCACCCCGCACTGCTGCATGTTCCAGCCTAGTTCCCAATGCGGTCTGTGGACAGCACGCTGGGGCTGGGCCGTGTGGCCAGTAGTCTGCCTTGCGATGACAGGGACCCTCATGCACCATGCACAGATCGGCCGGGCCCCTAAGCCTGGGAACTGCATGGGTGCCCCAGGACAAGGGACCCTCTCTCCTCGCTGGGGCTCTGCTCCCTGGCTGGCTCAGGGAGCAGGCTGCACCCCAGTGGCACTGGCAGCAGCCCAGCCACGGAACTGCCACAGGCGGCAGCATCCTCCGACCCCTCACCCCGACCCGCCAGCCCACGTCACCTCCGACCCCTCCCCTCTGACCCCGCCAGCCCACGTCACCTCCGACCCCTCACCCCCGACCCCGCCAGCCCACGTCACCTCCGACCCCTCCCCTCTGACCCCGCCAGCCCACGTCACCTCCGACCCCTCACCCCCGACCCCGCCAGCCCACGTCACCTCCGACCCCTCACCCCGACCCCGCCAGCTCACGTCACCTCCGACCCCTCACCCCCGACCCCGCCAGCCCACGTCACCTCCGACCCCTCACCCCCGACCCCGCCAGCCCACGTCACCTCCGACCCCTCACCCCGACCCCGCCAGCTCACGTCACCTCCGACCCCTCACCCCCGACCCCGCCAGCCCACGTCACCTCCGACCCCTCACCCCCGACCCCGCCAGCCCACGTCACCTCCGACCCCTCACCCCCGACCCTGCCAGCCCACGTCACCTCCGACCCCTCCCCTCTGACCCCGCCAGCCCACGTCACCTCCGACCCCTCACCCCGACCCCGCCAGCTCACGTCACCTCCGACCCCTCACCCCGACCCGCCAGCTCACGTCACCTCCGACCCCTCACCCCCGACCCCGCCAGCCCACGTCACCTCCGACCCCTCCCCTCTGACCCCGCCAGCTCACGTCACCTCCGACCCCTCACCCCGACCCGCCAGCTCACGTCACCTCCGACCCCTCACCCCGACCCGCCAGCCCACGTCACCTCCGACCCCTCACCCCGACCCCGCCAGCCCACGTCACCTCCGACCCCTCCCCTCTGACCCCGCCAGCCCACGTCACCTCCGACCCCTCCCCTCTGACCCCGCCAGCCCACGTCACCTCCGACCCCTCACCCCGACCCCGCCAGCCCACGTCACCTCCGACCCCTCCCCTCTGACCCCGCCAGCCCACGTCACCTCCGACCCCTCCCCTCTGACCCCGCCAGCCCACGTCACCTCCGACCCCTCACCCCGACCCGCCAGCCCACGTCACCTCCGACCCCTCACCCCGACCCGCCAGCCCACGTCACCTCCGACCCCTCACCCCCGACCCCGCCAGCCCACGTCACCTCCGACCCCTCACCCCGACCCCGCCAGCCCACGTCACCTCCGACCCCTCCCCTCTGACCCCGCCAGCCCACGTCACCTCCGACCCCTCACCCCCGACCCCGCCAGCCCACGTCACCTCCGACCCCTCCCCTCTGACCCCGCCAGCCCACGTCACCTCCGACCCCTCACCCCTGACCCCGCCAGCCCACGTCACCTCCGACCCCTCACCTCTGACCCCGCCAGCCCACGTCACCTCCGACCCCTCACCCCGACCCCGCCAGCCCACGTCACCTCCGACCCCTCACCCCGACCCCGCCAGCCCACGTCACCTCCGACCCCTCCCCTCTGACCCCGCCAGCCCACGTCACCTCCGACCCCTCCTCTCTGACCCCGCCAGCCCACGTCACCTCCGACCCCTCCTCTCTGACCCCGCCAGCCCACGTCACCCCTGTGGCCCTTTAGGCTCAGTTGACCTTTGACCTCCGAGCTGCGCCGGGCAAAGCCGCTTCCGGTGACGTGCGGCGCTGGGGGAGGCGCTTCCGCCCGGAGGAGGGCGGCCGCTTCCGGGTTCTGGCCCGGAGCTAAGATGGCGGCGGCGGGAGCCGCTGGGGCCCCTCCGGGGATGGAGTGAGCAGCGCAGCCGGCCGGGCCCGCGCCCCGAGGCCGCCCAGGTGGGGGGCGGGGCCGGGCAGGGGGGCGGCGAGTGGCCGGAGCTGCCGGGGAGGGGCCTGGGCTCTGGGGGGGGCCTGGGCTCTGGGGGGGCTGGGCTAGGAGGGGGCTCTGGGGGGGGCCTGGGCTCTGGGGGGGGGCTGGGCTAGGAGGGGGCTCTGGGGGGGGCCTGGGCTCTGGGGGGGCTGGGCTAGGAGGGGGCTCTGGGGGGGGCCTGGGCTCTGGGGGGGGGCTGGGCTAGGAGGGGGCTCTGGGGGGGGCCTGGGCTCTGGGGGGGCTGGGCTAGGAGGGGGCTCTGGGGGGGGCCTGGGCTCTGGGGGGGCTGGGCTAGGAGGGGGCTCTGGGGGGGGCCTGGGCTCTGGGGGGGCTGGGCTAGGAGGGGGCTCTGGGGGGGGCCTGGGCTCTGGGGGGGCTGGGCTAGGAGGGGGCTCTGGGGGGGGCCTGGGCTCTGGGGGGGCTGGGCTAGGAGGGGGCTCTGGGGGGGGCCTGGGCTCTGGGGGGGCTGGGCTAGGAGGGGGCTCTGGGGGGGCCTGGGCTCTGGGGGGGGCCTGGGCTCTGGGGGGGCTGGGCTAGGAGGGGGCTCTGGGGGGGCTGGGCTAGGAGGGGGCTCTGGGGGGGGCCTGGGCTCTGGGGGGGCTGGGCTAGGAGGGGGCTCTGGGGAGCAGGGCGGAGCGGTGGCGAGCAGCCTGGCCTGGAGCTGCCAGGGCTGTGGAGGGGACCGTGGGGGGATTCCCCCGACCCAGATGCCTGGCTCAGGCATAGGGTGTTGGGCGGGGGGCACCAGGGAGTCCTGGGCTGGGCTGTGACCTAGTGCGGCAGGGAGCTGCGTCTCCCTGTGTGGAAAGAGGTGGGAGTGGGGCGAGGTCCCTGCCTGGGGAGGGGTGGGGCAGGAGGGTGCTGCGAGGAGAACGGGCTCTAGGAGAAGTTTACGAACCGCCTGGCGCTCCCCTGCCTTGGTGTGCTGCGCTGACTTGCTGCCCCAGTGCCTGGCTTTGCTCCCTGGGCCTCCTGCTCACCTGTGCTGTGTGGAGCAGCCCAGCCCATGTTAAGTGCCCTTCTCCTGGAGCAAACATGGAGGGGCGGGGTGCAGGCCTGCAGGAAGCAATGGGAGGGGGGTTGCTAAACAGGGGCATCTGAATGTCACTGCTGCCCTGAAAATGCCCCCTTGTCTCTGGTCGCTCAGCAGCTCTGCTTTCCGGGCAATGCCTGCGCCCTCGTGCCCCGGCCCTGCCGCCCTGCGAGCGCCGCCTGCGCCCCTCCTGCCTCCTAAATGAATTCCGTCTCACCTGCCTCAGTGCAGTACGTCAGCCAGGACGAGCGGCACCATTCGGACGGCAGGAAGCTCTTTAACCCCAGGGCCGGGAGCCAGGACGGGGGCTGCAATGGGCTGTTTCCCGGGGGGGCGCCAAGTGGCCAGCCCAGCGAACCTGACGAGGTGGACAAGATCAAAAGCAAGCTCCTCTCGGCCTGGAACAACGTGAAATACGGTGAGCGTCCTGGGCGCCGCCCGGCTCACTGGGTGCGGGTGCTTGTCGCACTGGCCGTAGGGGCAAGGAGGCCTGCGTCCTGCTCCTGGGTGCGCCCCAGAGCTCGGTGTGCCAGCGGCGCGGAAGAGAGGGCGAGGCTGTCGCTTGGCGGTGCTGGAATGGTGGCTGCCCCAGACCACGCTGGCGCTGACTCTGCTCCTGGCCGCTGGGCTGCTTGGCCTGGGGTAGCTGTGCCTGCTGCCTGCCCCTCTGGCCAGGCGTGTGATGGCAAAGGGGCCGTCTGTGTGTCTGTGTTAACAGCCGGGGAGCAGGGCTGCAGCTTCTGGTTGTGGGGGAGCAGTCCATCCAGGCTGATGTAAAATCCCGGTTAACCGGGGGGGGGGTGAGCTGCTCCGCCGGGCCATGGGTGAACTACCCCCCAAGCCGCACCTGATAAGGGTGATGTTTACCGGTTAACCATTCGCATCCCTCATGCCTGGATGCTGCGGCAAGCCTCGGCTAATGAGCAAGCCAGGCCTTGCTGTTTGTGAGACGGCTCAGCTCTCGCTGGGTTTGACCCGAAGGCTTGTCTCAGTCCAGCCGGATCAGGGACCTCGAAACTCCAGCTCCAATCCCAGCCCCGACACCGATGCCCTCTGGGGCCCAGAGCAGGTCACTTAGCCCTGTCTGGTGAAGTGCAGCAGCCATACAGCTCAGCCCCAGTCCCAGAGGGCGGTGAGGATCAATCCGGTGCCTCTGCAGCTGTGTAGCACGAGGGGTGCTCAGCGTGTCTTGCCCAGACATAGGGGTTCCCTGGGGTAACGGCTGTACGTCGCCCCGTCGTTCATGCTGTTTCTAACCAGGACAAGTTCTGTTCTGAGCAGGGAGCAGGAGCCACACCGTGTGCCCGACGCAGCTGGGGAGGGCTTCTCTCCCTGTAACTCAGTCACTTCCCGCAGGGCCACGGCTCCTCCAGCTCGCTGCTTGGCTGGAAGGTACCTGCCCCCCCCGCTGGCTATGTGTCGGCCACGGAGAGCTGACCTCAGCCGACCCTCCTGCTCCGGACAGGCACTTTATCTTGCTGATAAACTTTGCAAGGCTCCTGCTGCATCAGCACGTCGGCGAAGGGCGGGGCTGTGTCCTGCGCTCCTCTGGGTCACACGCTGGCAGCGGGGGGAGGGAGGGGGGACCTGGAGGAATCCTCTGCCTACTGGGAGGCTCTGGGCGTGCTGTGTGACTCCTGCGCCCTGGGCATCCGGGCCAGGGGCTAGTACGAGGGTGTCTAAGGCAGTCCTGGAAGAGGCTTCCACAGGTGGAGGGGGCCAGGGGGGCTCATAGGGAGCCTGCTGCAGCGAACAAGAGAGCTGAGAGGCCCCCGGCATATCCAGCGCTCTCCTGGCTGCGTCCCTGCGGCTCCGCGCTGGAGAAGGCAGGTCGGAGCAACGCCCCTTGTGTTGGGAGGGGCAAAGCGCTTCCTTCCCGGGGGGGTTTCTCCTGCATGGCCAGGCCTTAGCCCTTAGGGCAGAGAGCGCTGTTGGGCCTGGCAGGGGAGCTGAGCCCCTTGTAGCTAAGGACAGAGACCGTGGTCTGTCTGGGAAGCCAGTGCAGAGCATGGAGACGTGGCCCAGTGCTGCAGTGGACGTGGCTGTTTTGAGCCACCTGCTGCTCTCGCCGCTCCAGCAGGGGCCTTCCCAGGCGAGGTTCTGCACGCGCCCCTTTCACCTCCCCAAAGGGCTGGAGCCAGGAACTCGTGGGCGGGCCGTGGCCTGGCCCTGAGGGCCGGAGCGGAGCATTCCGGAGGGCTGGCTGGGGTTTGACTGGCGAGCCTGGAATCAGTGGCTTTCTGTGCCCCAGGATGCTGCTTTTGTCTCCTTTGCGTGGCACCACGAGCACAGCCACGGGGACGTGGGCCCGGGCAGACCTGTCTGGGATCCCTCCCAAGCTGCGTACGTGGCGCCCGTCGGATCAGGCGCAGTTGAGGGCGTGGTGGTGAGGACAGGAGCACGTGGCCAGCGAGGGCGGCCCAGCCACGGCCTGGCTGTGGGGACGCAGCGGGGGGTTGCACGGGCTGCAGGAGGAAGGGGCTGGTTATCTGAGAGTCAGGGCCTGGGAATGGGAGCGAGGGCAGACGGGAGGGTGCTCAATTCTCTCTGCCTCTCCCCTCCCAGGGTGGACGGTCAAGACCAAGTCCAGCTTCAGCAAGCTGTCCCCTGTGTATCTCTTCGGCCACGTCTATCGCTTCGAGGTGGAGGGTGAGTCGCCGGGTTAGCACTCAGCTCGGCCTCCATCCCAGCTTGCCAGGCGCCTGCCCTGCCGGAGCCTGGGGCTTCTCCGTGCACCCTGTCCCAGCTGGGAATGCAGCACTGGCCAGGAGGGGGGCTTGGCGAACTCCCGGGCGTGGGGGGCGGGGAAAAGCCTTGGGGCTGGGGAAGCTGTTGGGCTTGGCGTTGCCAATGAGCCGGTCCGCTTTCCTGGCTGGCGACGACTGTGTGTGTCGATTCAAGCTAAGCAGAGCGCAGGTCGGGGGAACCCAAACGCCTCCTGCAGCAGCTCGGCCCTGCCGCCCGCTTCGGGGAGGGGAGAAGTGTCAGACTCCCCCCTGTTGGATGAAACGCTTCCCACCCACCGGATGTGGGATCCCCCCGTGGCCCTGGCACGCACCTGGGAGCCCTGGTGGGTGGGGAATGGGGCTGTGACAGCCGGGCCCCCTTCTGTGTCATGTCTGAGGGGTCCTGTTGGGGGGGCAGCGCCTTCCCCCTGCGAGCCAGGGCGGGGGCTCTGTGACTGACGGGGGGGGGTCTCCTGCAGAGGATTTGGAGCGGTTCCAGAAGGACTTTGCCTCCCGCCTCTGGCTCACCTACCGGCGGGACTTCCAGCAGCTGGAGGGCACCGTGTGGACCACAGACTGCGGCTGGGGCTGCATGCTGCGCAGTGGGCAGATGATCCTGGCCCAGGGCCTCCTCATGCATTTCCTGGGCAGGGGTGAGTGGGGGCGCAGGGGCTGCAGAAATCCTGGGCGGCTGGCCAGCTCCCCCCGAGCTCGCGCGGGCCGGCAGGCGCCTCAGAGGAGGGGGAAGACCCCTGCAGGCGGTGGCGGTGGGGAGACAGGCTCAGCAAGGCCGCAGCTGCTCTGGCTGTGGGGTGCTCCACTGGGTATTTCTGGGGGAAACGGGGGGCCCTGAGGACGCCCTGCTACGCGTGGAGCCCACCCTCTCCCGGGAGTGCCTGTGGGACGCACCACCTCTACCTCTCCCGTTGCGTAGATTGGACCTGGCACGACGCCTTGTTCACCCCCAGCCTGGTGGAGCCGGAGCCCTTGAAGCCTGCCTCTCCCTCCTGGCCTGGCAGCGCCAGCCTGCAGCAGCTGCCCGTGGAAAGAGGCAGTGCCCCCTGGGGCATCTGGGCCTCACAGCGCCCCCTTAGCCTGCAGGAGCTGGAGAAGGAGCGCCGCCACCGCACCATCGTCTCGTGGTTCGCCGACCACCCGCGGGCCCCCTTCGGCATCCACCGGCTGGTGGAGCTGGGCAGGAGCTCGGGGAAGAAAGCTGGGGACTGGTACGGCCCCTCCATTGCTGCCCACATCATCCGGTGAGCAGAGCCGGCCGCGAAGCACAAACCTGCGGCCTGAGAGCTCCAGCCCCCGGGGGAGGCCTGCGCGTGTCTGAGGCAGGCCCGTGTGGGAGACCTGGTGGGGCTGGGGCTGGCGGTTCCGGGGCAGGCCCGTGTGGGAGACCTGGTGGGGCTGGCGGTTCCGGGGCAGGCCCGTGTGGGAGACCTGGTGGGGCTGGCGGTTCCGGGGCAGGCCCGTGTGGGAGACCTGGTGGGGCTGGCGGTTCTGGGGCTGGCGGTTCCGGGGCAGGCTCGCGGGGGAGACCTGGTGGGGCAGGGGCTGGGGCTGGCGGTTCCGGGGCAGGCCCACGGGGGAGACCTGGTGGGGCTGGCGGTTCCGGGGCAGGCTCGCGGGGGAGACCTGGTGGGGCTGGCGGTTCCAGGGCAGGCCCACAGAGGAGACCCAGGAGGGAGGCCTGCGTGGTTCCAGGAGAGGCCCGCGTGCCTGGTGCTGGCGGTTCCAGGGGAGGCCAGGGGACGCTCATGCTCTGTCCCTCCGTCTCCCGCAGCAAGGCGGTGGCCGGCAGTTCGGAAGCCGGCGGCATGACCGTCTACGTGTCCCAGGACTGCACGGGTGAGCGGCAAGTCTGGTGCTGCAGGGGTGGGCTGGGCTGGCCGGAGCGACGTGCTCTGGCCGCTCTGGCTCGTAGGGGACCCGTCCGGATGGGCTCTCCCCGCCCCGGCAGAAGCAGCCAGACCCTGTTGGCGGCTGCCAGCGACTAACCCTGCCCTCTGTCTGGTGGCCCGCGCAGTGTACAAGGGGGACGTGGCGAGGCTGGCGTCGGGGAGCGACGGGCGGACCGAGCGGAAAGCTGTCGTCATCCTGGTGCCCATGCGCTTGGGCGGGGAGGCCCTCAACCCCGTCTATGTAGACTGCGTGAAGGTAGGGTGCGGGAGGGGGCCCTGGGCGGATGGGGGAAGAAAGGGGAGGCAGGACCTGCCCAGCAGCACCCTTGGGCGCTTGCCCAGCCCCCGCCACGTTAGTCTCACTGCTCCCCGGGCGCTCATCCCCATGCACGGTGGGGAAACTGAGGCAGGGAGCGGCCAAGGGACGTCCCTCGGCAGTCTGTCAGAGCTGGCCACTGATCCGGGGTCCCCCAAGCCCCATGCTCGTCCCCTGCCTCGCTAGCTGCTCTGGCCTGGCACGTCCGGCTGCCCCAGGACAGGACCCTGCCCCGGCCCCGCCGCGTGGCTGCCGGCGGGACTCAGCCCCGGTCTCTCCTGACAGGAGCTGCTGAAGCTGGAGCTGTGCATCGGGATCATCGGCGGGAAGCCCAAGCACTCGCTCTACTTCGTGGGCTACCAAGGTACCCGCCCCGCCCGCGGGACAGCAGAGCCGGCGCTGCCAGGCGGAAACAGGCTCTTGGGTTTCCCAGTCCAGAGCCGCTGCTGCAATGCCTCCTGGGAGCCGGGTCCCCGGTCGGACTACAGCTCCCATGATGCATCTCAGTCTCTCCTGGAGGGGAGGGGCTGTCTCGTGGGCAGCAGTGAATCATGGGAGATGTAGTCTGGCTGGGGAGCCTGGCCCGGACTGGAGGAGGGAACCCGGCCCCAGCTCCTGGGTGGCACCCAAAGGCTTTGGGGCTGGGGTGTGCTAATGCCCTGCCCCCGCTGCCTTCCAGATGACTTCCTGCTGTACCTGGATCCTCACTACTGCCAGCCCTGCGTGGACACCACCAAGGAGAGCTTCCCCTTGGAGGTGGGTACAAGCCGTGCGGGGGGGCCGCTCCTGCGGGGCCTGGCTCCGTAGAGTAACCCCCCCCCCCTCCCCCCCGTCTCTTCCAGTCCTTCCACTGCAGCTCCCCCCGCAAAATGGCCTTTAGCAAAATGGATCCCAGCTGCACCATCGGCTTCTACGCCCGCGACGGGCCGGAGCTGGACATGCTGTGCTCGGAGCTGACCCGGGTAAGGGTGGAGCGGGGATCCGCTGGGCCCCGGAACCCCCACAGGTGGCTCTTCTGTAGCCCCTGCCATGGAAGGAGACCGGAGCTTATTTAAAATCCGGTTCCCCACCCAGGCACCCCGTGCATGCGGGTGGGTGTTGTGTGCGTGGCGGGAAGGGTGGCTGCATTGGGGGGGCGTCCTCAAGGTGCTGTGTGGGAGTGGGGGCTGTCTGGGGGTGTGTGTCTGTGGTGGGGTGTCGTGTGCATTGGGGGGCTGACCCCAGGCGCAGTGTGGGAGTGGGGCGTCTATGGGTGGGCGCTGTGTGCGTGTGGAGGGGTGTCTCCGGGGGGCACTGTGTGCGTGGCAGGGGTGTGTGCATGGCGGGGGGGTGTCTCTGGGGGGGCCCTGTGTGTGTGGCGGGGGTGTGTGCATGGCGGGGGGGTGTCTCCGGGGGGGGTGGGGGTGGTGCTGTGTGTGCGTGTGGGGGGGGTGTCTCCGGGGGGGGCACTGTGTGCGTGTGGGGGGGTGTCTCCGGGGGGGCACTGTGTGCGTGGCGGGGGTGTGTGCATGGCGGGGGGGTGTCTCCGGGGGGGGGTGTCTCCGGGGGGGGCACTGTGTGCGTGTGGGGGGGTGTCTCCGGGGGGGCACTGTGTGTGTGGCGGGGGTGTGTGCATGGCGGGGGGGTGTCTCCGGGGGGGGTGGGGGGGGTGCTGTGTGTGTGTGGGGGGGCAGTCTCCGGGGGGGGCATTGTGTGCGTGTGGGGGGGGTGTCTCCGGGGGGGCACTGTGTGCGTGGCGGGGGTGTGTGCATGGCGGGGGGGTGTCTCCGAGGGGATGGGGGGGGTGCTGTGTGTGCATGTGGGGGGGTGTCTCCGGGGGGGCACTGTGTGCGTTGTGGGGGGGTGCTGTGTGTGCATGGCGGGGGGGTGTCTCCGGGGGGAGGTGGGGGGGGTGCTGTGTGTGCGTGTGGGGGGCAGTCTCCGGGGGGGGCATTGTGTGCGTGTGGGGGGGGTGTCTCCGGGGGGGCACTGTGTGCGTGGCGGGGGTGTGTGCATGGCGGGGGGGTGTCTCCGGGGGGGTGGGGGGGGGTGCTGTGTGTGCATGTGGGGGGGTGTCTCCGGGGGGGCACTGTGTGCGTTGTGGGGGGATGCTGTGTGTGCATGGCGGGGGGGTGTCTCCGGTGGGGGGTGGGGGGGATGCTGTGTGTGTGTGTGGGGGGATGTCTCCGGAGGGAGGTGGGGGGGGTGCTGTGTGTGTGTGTGGGGGGGTGTCTCCGCCCCCCTGCCGTGGCTCTGAGCCCCGCTCTCTGCCCCAGGTGCTGAGCTCCTCGGCGGCCAAGGAGAAGTACCCCATGTTCACGGTGGCGGAGGGCCGCGCGCAGGAGTACGGCCTGGCTGAGCTCTGCTCCCGCTTCTCCCAGCAGGCCGTGCAGCTGCCCAGGCGCGGCAAGAAGCCCAGCTCGGACGAGTTCGTCTTCCTGTGAGGCGGGGGCCGCGCTCCCTTATTTATCGGTTATTTATAGACACGGCGGGGGGCCCCCTCCCGCCCCCCACTGCCCATGCGGCGACCTGCAGCCACCCGGCTGTGATTTTACACTGGAATAAACCCCCTGCACACGGGGGAGGTGCCCTCTAGCCGAGCTCCTTGCGTCAGTCGCCCAGGCCAGCGTCTCTCCCAGCACCCCCGGGGACACGGCGCCAGCTGCGGGCAGGCCCTGCGGCCCTGGCCCCGGCCGGGCGCTCGGCTTGGGGGGGGACAGGCCCCCGCGAAAGGGGACTCTCCCCACACCCCAGCTGGCACTGATCTGTCCTGGGCTTGGAGGGAGCAGACCCTGCCGCGCTGGGCCCTGCTTCAGCACATCAGCCACAGCTGCCTGGAGGGAGCCATCCTGGTGCGTTTATTGGAGGGCTGAGGCGCTTTCCGGAGCCAGCGGCTCCTCTGGCTCCCCGGGACAGGGTGTGAACCCACTTGTGGGCCGGGGGGGGGGTTGTCTGTGGCCTGAGGCCCAGGCAGGGGCTCAGGGCTCGGGGCACATCTCCCTGCCATACTGCCGGCGGTAGAGACGGGCGTGATACTGCAGCTCGGGCAGCACCAGGCGGTAGCAGCTGGCGTGCTGGGCGGGGGACAGGTCGGGCCGCAGCTTGTAGCCCAGGATGGTGGCGCTGTCGGGCTGCCAGGGCCGCAGGTCGTCGGGCGTCTCCTCCGGCCCCACGGGCCCCCCGGCCAGGCAGGTCTCCCGGGTGCCCCGCAGCAGCGCCCGCAGGGCCTCCAGCTCGCCCTTCATGCGCCGGTAGCCGTAGCGCTCCACCCGCTGCCACAGCACGGCCCGGAAGTAGCGGTAGAGCCGCACGTCCAGCCAGTTCCAGGCCCGGATCCGCTGGGCCAGCCCCGGGCTCAGGGCCTCCTCGGCCGCCTCCCGCCGGGCATTGAGCCGCACGTAGGCCAGCTCCTCCAGGCGCAGCCCCAGCAGCTCGCGGGCTAGCAGCAGGGACTCGTCAAAATGCTCCGAGATCAGCACCAGCTGGAAGGTCTGGTTGAGCCGCTCCAGCTCCTGCTCCCACCCCCGGCCCCCTTCCTCCCCTCCAGCCTCCAGGCCCAGGTCGAAGGCCATGGGGTTCCGGGCCAGCCCGTTGCCCGGGTCGGCCGGGTCGTAGTAGCGCGCCGGGGCCTGCAGGAAGGCGGCCAGGGGCCGGCTGTGGTTGGCCAGGGCCCGGAAGGCGGGCACGGCGCTGCGGTAGTAGGCGAAGACGGAGGGGAAGGTGCGGACGGGGTCGCGCAGGATGGTGAGGTAGAGGCTGGCCGGGGGCATGACCTGGCGCACCTCGCCCAGCGCCAGCCGCAGGTGGCTGAGCAGCAGGTGGTAGCGGGTGGCGCCCGGCGGCAGGGCCTCCACCAGGGCCGCGGCGAAGGGCCGGGGGTAGGCGAACTGGTAGGCGGCGCGGGGAAAGGCCAGCGTCAGGTTGCGCCGCTCGCCCAGCCGGAAGAGGATGTTCTGCAGGGTGCTGCTGCCCGTCTTGTGGGTCTTCACGAAGACCAGGCCGGGCATCCGGGCGCCGGCTCCTGGCGGGTCGCCCGCCCCCTGCGGCTTGGCGGGGCCCGGTCTGCCCACCCTGCGGCAGGAGAGAGGGGACACGCTGGGCAGGGCCCTTCCCCCGGCCAGTCCCCTCGGAGCCCAGCTACGCAGACCCCCGCCCAGGGACCTGGCCAGCGTGGCTCCAGGAGGCAGCCCCAGGCCCTGCTCCTCTGCTGTGGGGCCAGGCCGCGGGGGGGGGGGGCAGTGCTGGTGCACTGGGGGTGCGTACGTGTGGCCCCGCTGGGCTCTTAGGTCCGACCCTAACACCCCCCGTTCAGGCTGGGGCACAGAGTCCGGGCCCCAGCCTAGGATGTGCTGGGGCGTCTCGTCCTGTCCCCCGCTGCAGCCGGGTGCAGCCTTGGGGCCCAGCTCCCCTCCCCCCGAGCCCCACTCACTGCTTGGCCGCCTGCCGGAGGAGCAGCACCAGGAGCCCAGCCAGCAGCAGCGTCCGGCGCCGCCAGGGCCCAGCCGAGCACCGCGGGCAAGTCAGGGCCATCTCCCCAGCCCGGCGGCCGCTCTGCGCCCGGCCAGCCCCGGGCTGCCTCGCGTCACCTCGCTAAGGCGGCTCAGGGGCTTAGGTGCAGCCTTGGGAGGGGCAGGGGTGGGGCCCAGTTCCCGGGCAGCCCTGCCCCTCGCACCCCCCAGTGCAGCACGGGCACTAGCGCCCCCTATTGGCCAGGGCTACCCAGCCCTGCGCCTCCTGGGCAATACTGGAGCAAGCACGGGCCAGCGCGCACCCAGAGCTGGGGCCCTGCAACAGCCACTCAGGGCCCAGCCCCACTGCCAGGGACCCCCAGGGGTGCCAGGGAAAAGCAGCTCGCCCCCCCTCCTCCCCCCAAAACCACCAGGGCTTTACCCGCCTGGAGCTGCCCCCCCCCCCCCCCCCCCCCGTGGGCAGGGCACACTCCGCATTAGCGGGTTCCCTCAAGGACACTGGCCCTGCTGTTAAGTCCCTGGCTTAAGGCAGCGGCAGGTCCTGGCTTGCCAGCCCTGCAGGGTGGAAGCGCTCGGAGGCAGGCCAGGGCCATGGCTCGTTTATTTCAGAATCAGTGTAAAGAGGGCGCAGGCCAGCATGGCAGGAGAGGAGGCTCTGCCCCCGCTCTGCATCCAGACGTTCCCCTCCCCCCCACCAGGAAACTGAGGCACAGAGCTCCTGGGGACAGGGCTTCCAGCCTGCTCTGCCTCTAGCCCCGGGGGAGATCGGGCGAAGCAGGCCTGTCCTCGGGGGGCGGGGGAGGAGTACCCCCCCAGTCCTAGGGCCTCTCCCCGGCTCAGGCGGCTTTGCCCGCGGGCGCCTTGCCCTGCCGTGTCCTGCGCTGGCGGTGCAGCTGGCGGAAGCATAGGCGCCGCGGGTTGAGCCCGTAGGCCTGGAGCCGCCGCCCACTGAACACCCGCCCGCCCAGCCGCAGCCCCTTGCACCCCCTCCGCTGCCGCCGCGGCCCTGCCTTGGGGCCAGGCGCTGGGGGACCAGGGGAGGCCTTGCCCTCGGAGCCCCGGGGCTGTCCAGCAGGGGGCAGCGTGGAGTTCAGGGCCCCGGCCGTGGCCCCGTCCTCCTGCTGGGGCCCTGCCAGGCCCGCGCTGTCGGGCTCCTGTTCCAGCTGCTGCCGCTTCACCTTGGCCTGTCGTTTCTTTCCCAGCCTGGGCCGCGGCTCGTCCCCGCCAGCCTCCTCCGCCCTGCGGGACAAGCAGCGGGGCCGGGTCACATCAGCCCGGCTGTGCCCCTCCCGCCATGCCCTGCAAGCCCAGGGGCTCATCTTGCCCTGGCTCCAGCGGCAGGGGCAAGGAGGCAGCACCCCCCCCCAGGAAGCAGTCAGGGTATGTCTACACTCCCACCCTAGTTCCAACTAGGCTTCTGATCCGAACTAGCTCGTTCGAGCCGCGTGTAGCCGTGGGCACGGGGTCCGAACTAGCCGGCATTTAAAAATGGCGCCGGGCGGCTTCATGCAAATGAATCCCGGGAAATTCAAATCCTGGGCTTCATTTGCAACTGCGGATGACTGCATTACCCCCCTAGTTCGAACTAGCAGGGTAGTGTAGACAGACCCTCAGAGTGCCTACCTTAAATCCACCCTCGTCCATACAAGCCTCCAGGCTTTGACCCCTGCCCCACTCTTGGCCTCCCCGGGGTCATGTAGCAGGGAGTTCCGCTGATCCGCTGTGCCTCCGGTGAACTGTTTTCTTTATAGGATGAGTCTGGGCCCCCATGGCCCTCCTGTCTGCCCCTCCCACCCGTCTGGGGACAGCAGGGCAGGGGGCACTGAGCCATGGGCCCTACCTATAGAACACACCCTCTGTGCCTCCACTCCCCCCACACACACAGGTGCAGCAGCTGGGAGACCTAAAGCCCCAGGAAATTCCCAGCCAATGGGGCAGGGGGGGGAACCAGTCCCATGCAGGGGGGAGGGGGGGACCCAGGCCCGGCTACGTACACGGCTGAGAGGGACTTGAGGATCTGCTGCTTCTTGCTGGAGTTCTGGGCCTTGCGGGCGTAAGCAGCTTTGTCCCGCAGCTCCTCCGTCTCCGACCTGCGGGGTACGTGGGCCGGGGTCAGGCACTGACCCGCAGAGAGGGGCCCCCTCCGAGGCCGTTAGCTGAAGGGCCACGATCCAGAGAACGGCAGCAGCGTAAGGGGGAAACTGAGGTACGGAGCCAGCCAGAGCTGAGTCCTGGCTCCCAGCCCGCCCCGGTTCTAACCACTAGACCCTGCTCCCCCCCCCCCGGCCCTGCAGGACTCCCCCCGCGTGTGGTCTGGTGAGCCCCCCTTGCTCCCCAGCTGCGGCCGAGCCGCCCTCACCTGTACATGCAGGTCTTGCGCAGCGAGCACCAGCGGTTCAGCTCCTTGTCGTCAGCAGCCAGGATCTGGGCAGGGACGAGAGCCAAGCGGGGGAGGGGTCATGGCCTGGGCCGCGCAGGAATCCACTGGGGGGGGGGGGGGCCTCAAAAGGGATTAGAATCGAACCCTCCGCCCACGAGTGGGGATTGGGCTAGGATCCAGAGGGGGAAACTGAGGCAGGGAAAGGCCAGGACCAGTCCCCTAAGCTCAGGGGGTAGAGTCCTGGCTCCCAGCGCCAGGGCAGAAGCTGGGGGGGGGGAAGGGGGGGGACGGCTGGTACCTCCTCGGCGCTGAGGCCGAAGTCGCAGGGCACCACGCTGCGGTACTTGAAGCGGCAGGGCTGGTCACCGATCAGATCCTCGTAGTCCAGCCGGTAAAACTCGTCCAGGTACTGCTCGAAGGAGCCAGCCGCTGGGGGGGAGGGGGTTCAGCACAGCGTGGGCCAGCAACCCCTCCCCGCCCAGGGCAGTGCCCCAGTGCCGCCCCCTCCCCCGTACCCCTTACCAGGGTCAAAGGGGGGTTTCTCCTGCTCCACGGCCTCTGCATACCGCAGCTTCCGCTTCCTCTTCCCCAGCAGCGTCGGCGCCTCCTTCGGCCGCGCGCGGGCGTCATAATCTGCGTCCATCTGGGGGAGAGAACGGCCCCGGGCCCGTCACGCCCGGCTGCCCCCAGGTGCCCTGCTGGGAGATGCCCGGCACGGCCCCGGTACCCATCACGCCCGGATCCCTGAAGGTGCCTGCTGGGAGTCGCCCGGCGCGGCCCCGGGGCCCCATCACACCCGGATCCCTGAAGGTGCCTGCTGGGAGTCGCCCGGCGCGGCCCCGGGGCCCCATCACGCCCGGATCCCTGAAGGTGCCTGCTGGGAGTCGCCCGGCGCGGCCCCGGGGCCCCATCACGCCCGGCTCCCCCAAGGTGCCTGCTGGGAGTTGCCCGGCGCGGCCCCGGGGCCCCATCACGCCCGGCTCCCCCAAGGTGCCTGCTGGGAGTCGCCCGGCGCGGCCCCGGGGCCCCATCACGCCCGGCTCCCCCCAGGTGCCTGCTGGGAGGCGCCCGGCGCGGCCCCGGGGCCCCATCACGCCCGGCTCCCCCCAGGTGCCTGCTGGGAGGCGCCCGGCGCGGCCCCGGGGCCCCATCATGCCCGGCTCCCCCCAGGTGCCTGCTGGGAGGCGCCCGGCGCGGCCCCGGGGCCCCATCACGCCCGGCTCCCCCCAGGTGCCTGCTGGGAGGCGCCCGGCGCGGCCCCCGTGTCAAGCGCCCCGCAGGGCGTCCAGCCGGAGCCAGTCCCTCAGCCCGGGACGTACCACGAAGTCGGGGTCCTCGCAGTGCGGCTCGAAGCGCCCCTCCTCCGCCCCCGCGTCCCGGCCGGTCCAGCTGTCCCAGTTCCAGCCATCTGGGCCCACGCGGGAGAGAGGTGGAGACTTCGGTGCAGAGTCACATCCCTCCTGCCCCTCCTGCCCCTCCCTGCCCCAGCGCACCCATCCCCCACAAAGGCAGCCACCTCTGGGCTGTGAGGCAGCAGCTGATTTTAACAGCCCTGCCCATAGGGCTGGGGACCGGAAGTGGGGTTAGTTCACATGGGGCGTCCCCTCACTGCCCCCCGCCATGCAGCGCGGGGGGGGGGGTCTGCATTGTGCCCCTCCCAAGGGGCAAGCGCCTCATTTGCATATGCAAATAGGCAATTCTGGTCCTCCACCCGCAAAGCCCCTAAGCACAGAAGTGAGGGGTCCCACGTGCCCCGCCCCGCCCCCATCCACCTACCATCCACACCCTCCTCCTCCTCGAACTGCGGCTTCTCGTCCTCCCCCTCCCCGTAGTACTCCGCCCCGAAGCACTGCTGTGGCAAAGAGAAGGGGCCAAGTGAGCAGCTGGGTGACGTGGGGCAGGAGCCCTCCCGCGGGCTGACCCACGGCAGCTCCCCACAGGCACCCTGGGCCCGTCCAGCCCACGCAGGGCGACAGCTCCTGCCCCAGAGGCCCGGTGCCCTCCCAGCGAGCCAAGGAGGAGCTGAGCCAGGTCGGGAGTCAGCTGGGCTTGGTGTGAGTGGGGCATTAACCCACCCGAGCCCAGAGCGTGTGGCAGGGTCACGAGATGCCAGGGACCCGAGAGACTGTCTGCAGGCCAGCCTGGAAGTGCTGTGGGCACGGGGAGGCGCTGGGGCGGGGCGGGGCGGGGTGGGGCAGGCCTGCAGGGTGCACTGGGCAGGTCCGTGCCCACGGGGCGGGAGGCGCCAGGGCCGGGTGGGGGGGCAGGCTGTGCCCACGGGGCGGGAGGTGCCAGGGCCGGGCGGGGGGGCAGGCCGTGCCCACGGGGCGGGAGGCGCCAGGGCCGGGTGGGGGGGCAGGCCGTGCCCACAAGGGCGGGAGGGGCCAGGGCCGGGCGGGGGGGCAGGCCGTGCCCACGGGGCGGGAGGCGCCAGGGCCGGGCGGGGGGGCAGGCCGTGCCCACAAGGGCGGGAGGCGCCAGGGCCGGGCGGGGGGGCAGGCCGTGCCCACGGGGCGGGAGGCGCCAGGGCCGGGCGGGGGGGCAGGCCGTGCCCACAAGGGCGGGAGGCGCCAGGGCCGGGCGGGGGGGCAGGCCGTGCCCACGGGGCGGGAGGCGCCAGGGCCGGGCGGGGGGGCAGGCCGTGCCCACGGGGCGGGAGGCGCCAGGGCCGGGCGGGGGGGCAGGCCGTGCCCACGGGGCGGGAGGCGCCAGGGCCGGGCGGGGGGGCAGGCCGTGCCCACGGGGCGGGAGGCGCCAGGGCCGGGCGGGGGGGCAGGCCGTGCCCACGGGGCGGGAGGCGCCAGGGCCGGGCGGGGGGGCAGGCCGTGCCCACAAGGGCGGGAGGCGCCAGGGCCGGGTGGGGGGGCAGGCCGTGCCCACGGGGCGGGAGGCGCCAGGGCCGGGCGGGGGGGCAGGCCGTGCCCACGGGGCGGGAGGCGCCAGGGCCGGGCGGGGGGGCAGGCCGTGCCCACGGGGCGGGAGGCGCCAGGGCCGGGCGGGGGGGCAGGCCGTGCCCACGGGGCGGGAGGCGCCAGGGCCGGGCGGGGGGGCAGGCCGTGCCCACGGGGCGGGAGGCGCCAGGGCCGGGTGGGGGGGCAGGCCGTGCCACGGGGCGGGCGGTGCCGGGGCCGGGCGGGGGGGGCAGGCCGTGCCCACGGGGCGGGAGGCGCCAGGGCCGGGTGGGGGGGGCAGGCCGTGCCCACGGGGCGGGCGGGGCCAGGGCCGGGTGGGGGGGCAGGCCGTGCCCACGGGGCGGGAGGCGCCAGGGCCGGGTGGGGGGGCAGGCCGTGCCCACGGGGCGGGCGGGGGCGGGGCAGGGCAGGCCCGCAGGGTGCGCTGGGCGAGGGCCGGCCCACGGGGCCTCTCACCTGCATGAGCCGGTCGTGCTCGGCCGGGTCGAAGGGCCCCTCCAGCGCCTCCTCCCCAAAGCCCAGGCCCGCGTTGCCCGTCGCCTCCCGCAGCTTCTCCAGCTTGGCCAGGATCTCCTGGCGCTTCAGGTTCTTCAGCTGCTTCAGCTCCTCCTGCTTCCGGGCCTTCTCCCTGGGGGCACTGGGGGTCATTCTGGGTCCCTTCGCCACCTCCCCACCCCCCCGGGGGCCCAGGCAAGGTGAGTGACAGAACCAGCCCCCAGAGACCGAGGCAGGGACAGGAGCAGGGAGAGAACCCAGGAGTCCCGGCGCCTCCCTCCCTCCCCGCTCTAACCACTAGACCCTGCTCCCCTCTCAGAGCCGGGGAGAGAACCAGGCAGCCAGGCCCCCACTCTCCCTCCACTGAGTATCCTTGCTCAGCCCTGTGACTGAGGCTGCCCACAAGGTCTGGGGGAGAACGATCAGCCCCCCCCAGCCCATCCCTCCACACGGGGGGGGGGGGGGGGTGCGTCTCACCTTCCTCTTCCTCTCCCTGGTCTCCTCACGCTTCTCCTTGCGCCGCTCGTCCTTCCTGCGCACCGAGCTGGCGATGGTCCGGGGGTACGTCCGCACCTGGGGGGGCATGGTGCCCGCGTTACTGCCAGACCCCCCCCACATGGGACCTGCACCCACCGCCTGGGCATCTATGCAAGGAACTCCAGCTGGGGGGCTCTCGGCTCCCCCCTCCCGGGACCTTTCCAGCTGCCCCTGGCTCCAGTCACCTCCCCCGGGGCCCCAGGCCCCTCACCAGCTGCGCGTCGGGCTCCTCGAAGCGGAAGTTGTACTTGCGCTCAAAGTCCTCCTGCCTCGTGAGGAAGAGCTCGCCCTCGTCCGAGGAGTCCTGCAGCCGCAGCGGGGCGGCCCCCGAGCTCCTGGCGAGACAACGGGGCCATGGGGGGGGCTCCACACGCAAACCCCTGGGGCCCCACGACATCGGCAGGGCTGAGCTAAGGGCCACCCGCGGGCTGGGAGCGCGAAACTCACCTGCGGGTGGCCCCCCCCACCGTTCGGGACAAGCCTAGTGCCCCGCTGGCAGCAGTTACCCCCCCAGGGGGCGCCAGCGGGTGCCCCCATAGCCACAGGGAGCTCTGGTCTTAGGCCACGTTTGCTCCCTCCCTACAAGCCCCAGGATACGGGTCAGCACCATGTTCCACGACACACGCGCAACAGGCCCCCCCCCCCCGCCGCACGTCCCTGGCCCCATAGCTCCCCCCACCTGGATCCAGGGGTTTCTCCTCTGGCCACAACCAGAACCCTCCCAGCGCCTGCTCTGATTGGCCAGGGTGGCCACACCCACCTCAGCCTGGCCAATGGAGGGGAGTCCAGTCTCCAGGAGTTCCACAGGCCACGCAGTTGGGTCCATCTGCAGGCGGGCAGCAGCTGGGGCAGAGCTGCCCACCTGGAG